>NW_026716442.1:0-29043 GCF_029784015.1 Lycium ferocissimum
AACGAGCCGGCCGGGACTCGGCGAAGATCGACGAATGCACGAGCGAGGTCGTGAGTAACCATATGTATGAAATCATTATCATAGACTCAAAAGATAAGTAAAATGACCATACTTGGAAATCGTAATAATAGCCAAACCAAATTCTTTCAAAAGTCATCAGGATTACAAAAAGAAGAGTCGCGGGACCCACGGACGGGTGTCGAACCGAGCCGGGCCCGCTTATGAAAACATACTCATCGTACGCCATACAATCTCCTACGAACATATCGAGGCAATCTGAGCCTTTCTGTGGAAGTTACGGTCGTTCGTAGTTACGAAATTCCTTAAAAAACCAAACTTTTTATGCAACATTTGAAAATCAAATATTCCAAAGACATAAGGGCCAATATTTCATCATATCAAGCATTCGAATTCCAAGAAACAAATAAGAGTCATAAACATGCTCGGATTGCGAGAATAGAATTTCCTCGAGGCTCGTGTCATAGCCTATTTGTAACTAAGGCATGCCAAAGGAAGAAAGGATTGAGCTTTACATACCTCGTACGCTCTCAAAGCTAGCCCAAACTTAAGCTAATCCCAACCTACGCCTCGGACTCCCCAAGGTCTACAAATACGTCAACGGATATCAAATATTAGCTATAGACGTTTAGGCATTTAATCCCAAACAAGCACTTAATTCTACAGAAATTTGGGCAGCATTTCCCCTGTAAATATGTCACGACCCAACCCCGTTGGCCGTGACTAGCGCCCGACCTGGGCACCCGTACGTACCAAAAGCCCAAAATAATGACTCAAATATCTGGGATAATTTGGGCAGTTTCCTCTGTTTTTCTTACTAACCAAAATTAACTCGCACGTAAAATACCAACAAGGCCATACAGAGCCAACATATTCACATACATATACGAGCGAGGGGCAAGGCGCCATGGCGGGGGGAACCCCCCGAACATATCACATATACATATACGTACGTACATAGCCATAACCCACGCGCACGTGTCTATTGTGCCTCTAACATAACGGAATCGGAAGACGGGACAGGCCCCGCCGTACCCAAATAAGTACATGTACGTAATGTATGACAAAGTTGTATATATACCAAAAGTACAAGCTCCGGATCAAGGGGAGCTGACTCCAAAGCAGACAGGTGTCTACGCTGGTGGCGTATCACGCGGTCCGTACACTCGCGGGCATGTAAGCGCGCCCCCCGAAGAACGGGGGTCGGTACGGAAGTGTGCCGAGTATGTAAAGCGGAAAGGCAACAAATATAATCATAATCAAAGGCAGGGATACGGCATAACAGACGGAGCTATGGTTAGAATCAAGTACAAAAGGTAATACCTTAACCGAGACCTCGAAAAACATAGTGCCAAAAGATAAGTAATGCATATCAAATCATGTAATATCATATGAACATATGTCGTGTCTGGAGTCCTCTGATAAGGGACTCGGTAGGTGAAATCATGCATAACAAAATCATATTTTATATATACAGACAACGTGTCCCGGCCCTTTATTAAGGGACTCGATAATATGGAATCATGCATGTCAGAATCATACATCATGTATACATAACGTGTCCCGGCCCTCTATTGCGGGTCTCGGTGAATAATAGTCATGAGCCATCCTGGCCACCATCCCCGTATCATCACATCATAATCACAAACAAATAACGTGTCCCGGCCCGCAAGTACGAGGGACTCGGTGAATAATACAGAGAAGTGCGCACGAGAACATGTCCTGGCCCGGGCTCAGTGAAAAGGCATATCATAACTTGCACGAACAGAGTAATGCAGAAACACATGCATATAAGTCCAGACTCAACAGACGGATCAACCAATAAGTCATAGTACATACCTTTCAGATGACGTGACGGATTATGACGAACGAAGTTTTGATATTGTTCGTACGTGGCAAATATATCGTGGCTCACGGAATATTCGGATTAATCATTCTTTCACAAAAGGGACATTTCAAATGACATATCACTTCAAGGAAGTCGGATGACAATTATAGTATACGTATGCCCTTTTTGGGGATGGCACGACAACTTGCATCGAATTATATTTCCGGGATCATAACACATATCATAATATCATAGATTCGGCGTATTTATCATTTGACAACGGTACAATGATCACAAGATTCCTTTAAGCATTTTGTGTAGGCATAAATCAATTTAAAACCATAGTAAGAGGTCTCGGATTCTATGGGCCCACCTCGGGTGAATCGAGGTGGCGAACTCAATTTATGAATCATAGCCCTTGTGGAATCATTCGTGATAGTTTTGGGACGATTCGAGTCCATTTGCGAAAGTTGCATACATACAAATCACTTGGATGACAATTTGTAAAAACTAGTTCAATTACGCTCGAAGGAAATGGGGTCAATTTCAATCTCGGGTTTCAAGAGACAAGAGTCTTGTCTAAGGCTCGCGTTCGAGCCTAGTACGTTTAGAACATGCCAAAGAATGAAGGGGAAGACTTTACATACCTTTCGTGCCTTTTTCGCTTACCAAAACTCCAATCCCGTTTCGTCAAAAATGCAAATGGTCACTTTTACCAAGCATTATTCATGAGACTTGGAATTCAAATCTTGGGTTAATATTTGTCTACCGAAATTTCGGCAAGCACCTCCCCTAAAAATATGACACCCGAGAATCTATCTCGGCTCAAATGTCAACAACAACAAGCCAACGACAACACCAACAACAACAATTATCAACTAAATTCACTTACTAACATCATTAATCTTCTTTCTTCATAAGCAACAACTTCCAACTAACTTCACATTTTCAAACTAATGTCAATGTTTTCATACTCACTTACTCATTCAAGAACATTCAAATACAATTCGGGAGCATTTCGCATTATTTCACAAATTATACAAAGATTCCACCGAAACCATAATTCGTTCAAAACTTCCAACTTCCAACGTAAACTTCCATGACATATTTTTACCTTTCAATTCCATTAACAACTATCATAGTTTGCATCTTACAATGTCATCCCATAATTACATAAACAATAATGAAACCACATACTTTCCGACATCAACTTAACAACCAATTCTTCATGTTAACTAAGACCATTAGCCTTCCATTTTCTTCACAAGACTCTAAACAACACAATTAATACACTAAATAAAATTATGGTCACCTTACCTTCATCAATGGTACCACACGGCCACACACAATACACCCACACGGCCACACTTCACATTCACAATTTCAACCGAGTCATCAAACTTCTATTTCCGATATAGAATCACACAACAACTACAACTAGAATATAACCTAAAAATCAACTAATCCTAACTACATAGCACATGCATGCACACGGCCAAGTCATGGGATTTCCATATTTTTATAAATTCTATCTAATTCTTCATACTACAACACAACCAAATCTTCCATAACATAGTAAAAGCATGAAATCCTTACCTTCTCTTCCAACTTCCACTCGCCACAAACGTCGCTTTCTCGCCAAACTAATTATACCACGTTGACAAGCATCTTGAACTTACTAGGAATTCAAGGAGAACAAGATTTTTGGATGGAGCAAAAGGCTTGGAGATTTTTTTTTTTCTTTCGTGTTCGGCCTGAGAGTCTCCTTGTGAGCTCTCAATGGTTTTCTCTTTTTCTTTCTTGAATCTTCTATGGATAATCTCATATATATTTTACCCCTTAATTAACCACATGCTTGGCACATGGAAAATTTACTAATTTTTGGTGGACTTGGGCCTCAACATGGCCGGCCACCCCACTTCCTTGGGCCAAGTTTTCATTCTTTTTTTTTCGAGCCCAATTCTTCATGCATCATGTTTTTACAATTCCGAAACAAATTTCCGAAATTCCCATTTTGCCCTTAGGCCTTCTCCATTGTTTCCGCATTCAAACTTCCATAACCATCATACACATACTAAGAAAAATTCAATCTTGACCTCATTCCTTGCAAGTCAAGGTTAATTCCAAGTTTTCCAAATACGCAAAATGCCGGATGTAACAAAATATAATTAGGAGAATTTGGGACCAAAAGTGATAAAATTGGAAGTTGAAAAAGTCATCCAATTTCCATGTGTCTAGCCGTGTAAGTGTGGAATGGCCCACACAAATTTTTGTGTCATCTTTTAATTGAACAACACATTAATGTGGGCCAAGATTTTGTACAACTCATATAGGGGGAGTTAAAAGATGACCACTAGTCATCTTTAGTTCATTTCAACACTTAGAAAAATAAAAGAAGTTGAAGACCCTCCATTGGAGGCTCTCGGCCAACTTCAAGAAAAATCACCTTCCATTTCTAGCTCTTCTAAAATTAATTCCTTGGTGTAAACCCACTATATTGAGGTCCCTAAGTAGCGTGGAGGTGTCGTTGGAGCGATCAACCCATTAATTCTCATCTTTGGAAACCCTAGGCTATTGGGAAATTGAAGGAGAAAGGTAAGAATCATTTATGTTTTTGTATGTTATAAAGGTTGTTTGTATCTTGTAATATGTAAAATTGGATGAATATCATGAAATATGAAATGTTGGAAGTGAGTTGTGTGTGTGGAGCTTGAGCCGTGTAAATGGGTGTTTGTTGTGTTGTGTTGAAACTATGAATTAATGCCTAGTTAGTTTGTTATGATCATTGTAAGGTGAAGAACGATTGAGAATCATCCATATATGTATATGTGTAGTGTTGGTCGAAATGGGTCATATTATATGACAATGAACGAATGAATATCGCTTAATGTTTTAGTCGTCGTCGTTGTGAATTCTATGTTGGAAATGAATGTCTAATGACTTAAATTGATGTTGTAGTTGTTGTGGACTGATTTGGAGATTATTGTACATTTAATGTATTTTGTATATTGATGAAAATAGCATTGTTAGAATGTGAATTGTGGATACAAATCATGATTTGAAAATGAAGAAAAAGTTATAGGGGTGTCTCGGGTTGAGGGGCTGAATTCGGCCAAGTTGGAGAAAAATTTGGATTGTTGGAAATGTTGTATGAATTGCTTAGGATGTCTTTAAATATTGTTGGTATGGGTTCGGGTTAGTATGTGAATGTATAAGCGTCGATCTTGGCTTGAAGGTAAGCCGTTGAATCGAATTCATGAATGTTGTCGAATGATGGAAAAGAAAGCTATTATTGTTGTATTGCTTTCCGGATTGGTTGTTGATGTTGCTAGGTTGGTTATTGTTGTTGTTGTTGATTGTTTTGGCCGAGTTAAATTCTCGGGGTGTCCTATTTACGGGGGAAATGCTTTGCCCAAATTTTGTAGAATTAAGGGCAAATTTGGAATTTAAGGCCAAAAAGTCATTAGCTAATGTTTGGCATTTTATGACTTGTTTGTAGACATTGGGCAGCCCGAATCGTAGGTTGGATTTAGCTTGAGTTCGGATTATATTGGAGAGCGTTTGAGGTATGTAAAGTAACCTTTTCTTTTGGCATGCCTTAGTTAAAATAGGCTATGATACGAGCCTCTAGGAAACTCTATTCTCGCAATCCGAGCTTGTCTATGATTCGCATTTGTTTCCTTGGTATTCTTGTGCTAATATGCCATAACATTGATCCTTATATCCTTGGAATTCATAAGTTGCAAAGGTTATGTGAAAGCTGATTTTTTTTTGGAAAGAATTTATTCTTTAACGATTCTAAAACTACAAACGCCCATAACTTTCTCAGAAAAGCTCGGATTGCTTTGAAATTTTCGTAGGAGTTTGTATGATATAGAATGAGTATGTTTTTCATAGGCGGGCCAGTTCGGGTCTACACCCGTCTGTGGGTCCCGCGACGTTCCTTTATGAAATTTTGACAACTTTTGAAAAAGAATGTTATAATTATTATTCGATTTCAAATATGACTATTTTACTTATCTTTGGATTTATGACAATGATTTTATGCATATGATTACTCACTACTCCGCTCGTGCCTACTATGATATCGTTCGCCGGTTCCGGGCCGGTTTGTTGTCGTGCGCATTATGATATACTCCGGTGTTATCTTGTGTTCATGGTTCACGAGTTCCTCGCTCGAGGGCCGGGTTCCACTTATATTTGGTGTGATCTTGTGTATGGCGATATCTTGTGTATGATATGTGACGGAGATTCGGAGATTTGAAACTTTACGGTGTTATCTTGTGTTATGGCGCCATCGTTGGCGGGCGACCATATTTCTGTGCCCTATGCATGATTTATATTTTGAAGTAACATTTTGATATTTTGGAAATGTATTTATTTTCCATACCTCTATTTCGATTGTGACTCGAGATTTGTATACTACATTTTTACGCTTTGCATACTCGGTACATATTTCGTCGACCCCCCTTTCTTCGGGGCTGCGTTTCATGCCCGCAGTACGGACGCACGGTTTGGTGATCCACCTGTTTAGGACACCCTCTTCTTGCTATTTGGAGTGCTCCTCTCATTCGGAGCTTATATTTTTGGTATATATTTGTTCGTGCATTTGTATATATTCGTTCAGGGGTACGGCGGGGCCCTGTCCCGTCATATGATTCTGTCTGTCTGTTTAGAGGTCTGTGGACATGTTTGTGGGTTGTGCCTACTTCCGTACGGTTGTGTTTGTATATGTTGTGTTTGGGCGATTCCATTCGCCGCGGCAGCCTTGTCGGCCCGCATATGTATATATGTTGTTTTGTTGGCCCTGTGTGGCCTTTGTTGGTATTTTCTATGCGCAGGGTTATTTTGGATAGTCCGTAAAACAAAGGAAACTGCCGAAATTTTTTTGGAAATTATATAAATTTGAACACTCGCCTTGTCGGCTTCGTTATATACTTGGATGTGTTTGATATATACGAGTGTTTGATAATTGTGTCTATATTAGCGTTTGATAGGTGTGTTTGGGTGCCCAGATCGGGCACTAGTCACGGCCTACGGGGTTGGGTCGTGACAGAAGTGGTATCAGAGCGGTTTGTCCTCGGAGTGTCCACAGATCGTGTCTAGTAGAGTCTTGTTTATCGGTGTGTTGTGCACCACATCTATAAACAGGAGGCTACAGGACATTTAGGATGTTGTCTTTTCTTCTGATCTTAGATCGTGCGATAGAGCTGTGTTATCAGGATGACTCTTTTCTGACGAAATGTTTTGTTTTCAGCGATGCCTCCGAGGAAGGCCACAGTTGCCCAGAAGGGCAAGTCTACAGCGGCAGGCGAGACTAGCCGAGCCCGGATGACTACTAGGGCTCGTGCTCAGATAGAGCCGGAGATTGTGCCTCCGACGGCTAGTTCTGCTACGCCGCCAGTATCGGAGGGGTTTGGAGCAGCTACAGCTGCAGCACCGGGGGCGGCTCCACCGCCAGCTCCCGCGGTACCAGTACCTGTACCTCCAGTTCCCCAGCCAGGGGCGGATGATGGGACCCTACGAGAGGCAGTACAGTTGTTGACTCGGTTGGTAGCAGGGCAGGTCCCCAGACAGGAGTAGGGGAGGATCGTGCGGACGGGCGCGACGGTCGACGGGGCCGTGATTTTCTACTTTGTGGGCCACGAGTTTTTCGGGTCCAAGCCTGTAGAGGACCCTTATGAGTTTATCCGACAGATGCAGCGGACCCTGCGACTGATTAGTGCTTCTGATACAGAGTCGGTTGAGATGGCGTCATACCGGTTGCACGATGTAGCAGCTAACTGGTATGAGTCGTGGATGTTGTCCAGAGGTGAGGGTGCCCCTCCAGCCGTATGGGGCGAGTTTATCGAGGCTTTTCTGGCCCATTTTCTGCCTCCGGAGGTGAGGCGAGCCAGGGTAGACCGATTTCTGCTGTTGAAGCAGCGGGGCAGGCCAGTTCGGGAGTACAGCTTAGAGTTTGATTCACTGGCCAGATATGCGCCCGCATATGTAGCTAGCATGACTGACCGGATGCACCGATATATAGTGGGGCTGGATCAGTACTTCGTTGATAGCTGTTTGGTATTGGCGGCCCAGACCGGTATGGATATTGCCCGTATACAGGCCCACGCCCAGGGCATGGAGGACAGACGCAGAGGGCGCCAGCCTGATAGAGTTGATGACAGGGGTCAGCCCAAGAGGGCCAGATCATCTGGGTATTCTGGGGATTTTCGAGGCAGGCAAGGACCGGCGTCGGCGGCGAGTGGATATGATATCCTCCCCGGCCGGCACGGGGCACACCCCCGCGGTTTTCGGCGAGGAGATCGAGAGGGTGGCGCGGGTTATTCGGGGGCGGCCGAGCTCCGGGTTTTCGGGCTCACGGTTGGACGAGAGGTTCCGGCGGTCGGATGAGACCTCCCGGACCTCCGTGTTCCCCTTTGTGGGAGACAGCGCCGGGAGAGTGTTTTCGTGCCACGGGCGCGTGCTTTACTTGCGGCCGTCGGGGCCATCGGATGAGAGAGCGTCCGGTTAGGGGTGGTTCGGGCGGTTCGGCTCGGTCACCGGGTCGGCCGGTGGTTCATCTTCATCCTCGGTAGCTATGCGCCTGCGGGGGCGAGGTACACCAGCATCGGCGGGCCGAGGCGGGGGTCGTGGTGGAGTTCTGGTTCTAGCGGTCCTTCGAACCGCATTTATGCATTAGCCAGCCGACAGGACCAGGAGGCGTCGCCTAATGTCGTCACAGGTATATTATTGGTTTTCTCTCGAGATGTGTATGCATTGATTGATCCTGGTTCTACATTATCATATATTTCTCCCCTTGTTGCTAATAAAATTGGGATAGAATCTGAGTCGATAGAGCCTTTTGAGGTAGCTACACCGGTAGGGGATTACGTTATAGCCGATCGATTTATAGAGATTGTTCAGTGATTATCTGTGGCCGTTGTACTAAGGCCGATCTGGTAGAGTTAGATATGACTGAGTTCGACGTGATTATGGGTATGGATTGGCTAGCTTCTTGTTATGCTAATGTTGATTGTCAAAAGAAGATAGTCCGTTTTCAGTTTCCAGGGGAACCAGTTATAGAATGGGCAGGTAATACAGCATCGCCGAGGGGTAAGTTTATTTCATACCTCAAGGCTAGGAAAATGATCAGAAAAGGCTATATTTATCATCTGGTCCGTGTTCATGATTTAGAGGCAGAGGCACCGACTCTTCAGTCAGTCCCAGTGGTTAATGAATTTGTAGATGTATTCCCAGATGAGCTTCCAGGTCTTCCCCCCGAGCGGGAGATAGAGTTTGCTATTGATTTGTTGCCAGATACTCAGCCTATCTCTATTCCTCCGTACAGAATGGCACCTGCAGAATTGAAAGAATTGAAAGAACAACTGAGAGATTTATTGGAGAAGGGTTTCATTCGGCCCAGTACATCACCCTGGGGAGCTCCGGTATTATTTGTGAGGAAGAAGGATGGATCGCTGCGGATGTGCATTGATTATCGGCAGTTGAATAAGGTAACCATCAAGAATAAATATCCCCTCCCCAGGATTGATGATTTGTTTGATCAGTTGCGGGGTGCCGGGTGTTTCTCGAAGATAGACTGCGGTCGGCTATCATCGGGTACGGGTACGAGAGGTGATATTCCCAAGACAAAGCATTCGGGACCCGATATGGGCACTATGAATTCGAGTTGATGTCTTTTGGGTGACAAATGCCCCGGCGGTATTTATGGACCGATGAATCGGGTATTCGGACCGTTCTTGGATATGTTTGTGATCGTATTTATCGATGATATTCTGGTTTATTCTCGGTCAGAAGCAGAGCATGCAGACCATTTGAGGACGGTACTTGGCACACTTCGGCACCAGAAATTATATGCTAAATTTTCTAAGTGTGAATTCTGGTTATCTTCAGTGGCATTTCTGGGACATATTATTGGGGCTGATGGCGTCCGGGTGGATACCCAGAAGATTGAGGCCGTAAAGAATTGGCCTAGGCCTACGACGCCGACGGAGGTGCGTAGTTTTCTGGGATTGGCCGGTTATTACAGGAGGTTCGTAGAGAAATTTGCTTCGATTTCAGCGCCTTTGACCAGGCTGACTCAGAAGGGAGCTAAGTTTCAGTGGTCCGATGCTTGCGAGCGTAGCTTCCGATTCTTTGAAAGAGAAGTTGACTACGGCTCCGGTCCCGACTCTTCCGAGGGTCCAGATGGGTATGTGATCTATTGTGATGCCTCGGGTATTGGTTTGGGGTGTGTGTTGATGCAGCACGGCAGGGTGATAGCTTATGCTTCTCGGCAGCTCAGAAAACATGAAAAGAATTATCCTACTCACGATTTGGAGCTGGCCGCGGTTATTCATGCTTTGAAGATGTGGAGACATTACTTATATGGGGTTCACGTTGATATTTATACAGATCATAAGAGCCTCCAGTACATCTTTAAGCAGAAGGGAGTGAACTTGCGACGAGAGGAGGTGGTTAGAGTTGTTGAAAGATTATGATGTTGATATTCTCTACCATCGGGGAAAGCTAATGTTGTGGCGGATGCACTTAGTCGCAAGTCTATGGGTAGCCTAGCAGACGTGCCATCAGAGAGGAAAGAAATGGTTCGCGATATTCATCAGTTGGCTAGTCTTGGAGTTCGTTTGGCTGATTCTGGAGATGTTGGGGTTTCTGTTCGAGGTATTGTTGAGTCCTCTATTACAGAAGATATTAAGCGGCATCAGTATGAGGATCCTATTCTGGCACAGTACAGAGATGCAGCCCCGGCACAGGAGAAGACTCCGTTTGAGATTTCACCTGATGGAGTGTTATTTCACAGGGCGGATTGTGTGTACCGACGTTGCGGGGTTGCGGCGACGAGGTTATGGGCGAGGCACATTATGCCCGATATTCGTTCACCCGGGGTCGACGAAGATGTACCATGATCTCGGATGTTTATATTGGTGGGATGGTATGAAAAGAGATATAGCGAGTTCGTCGCTCGGTGTCCGAATTGCCGGCGAGGTTAAGATTGAGCACCAGAAGCCCGGTGGGCTATTGCAGGAGATGGAGATACCGACGTGGAAGTGGGAGATCATTAATATGGATTTTATTACGGGTTTACCTCGCACTCCACGGAGGTATGATTCCATTTGGGTTATTGTTGATCGGCTGACGAAATCAGCCCATTTTCTTCCGGTTCGGACTACTACTCAGCTGAGGATTATGCCGAGCTTTATATCAGGGAGATTGTGCGACTTCACGGAGTTCCCTTATCTATTATCTCCGATAGAGGTGCCCAGTTTACAGCTAATTTTTGGAGATCCTTTCAGGCAGGATTGGGGACGCAGGTGAGTCTCAGTACAACATTCCATCCCCAGTCTGACGGACAGGCCGAGCGCACTATTCAGACATTGGAAGATATGTTGCGGGCCTGTGTCATTGATTTCGAGAGGTAGGCGGGATGATCATTTGCCGCTTGTTGAATTTGCTTATAATAACGAGCTACCACTCCGGTATTCAGATGGCACCTTATGAGGCATTGTATGGCAGAAAGTGTAGGTCACCGATCGGTTGGTTTGATGTTGGGGAGACTGAGTTGATTGGCCCAGATGTGGTCCAGCAGGCCGTGGATAAGGTGAAACTTATTCGAGAGAGATTATTGGCAGCCCAGAGTCGACAGAAATCATATGCAGATAATCGTCGTCGACCTTTGGAGTTTCAGATTGGCGATTGGGTTTTCCTGAAAGTGTCACCTATGAAAGGTGTTATGAGATTCGGCAAGAAAGGGAAGCTCAGTCCGAGATATATTGGGCCTTATCAGATTGTTCGTAAAATAGGCAAGGTTGCCTATGAGTTAGATCTGCCAGCTGATTTGGGAGCCGTACATCCGGTATTTCATGTTTCTATGCTTCGTAAATGTATTGGTGACCCCTCCAGAGTTTTTCCTGTAGATGATATTCAGGTCACAGAGGAGTTATCTTATGAGGAGCCCTATAGCCATATTGGATCGTCGGGAAAGAAAGTTGCGGAACAAAGATGTGGCTTCGTTAAAGTCTTTGTGGCGGAATAATAACCGAGAGGAAGTGACTTGGGAAGGCGAGGAGCGAGATGAAGAAGAAGTATCCTCATTTATTTTCAGAGCCTACAGGTAATCCAAATGCTCTACTTGATTATGTTGTTTGATAAATGAATTGTTGTGAAAGTTGAAAAGGAAACTCCCCCAAATTGTTTGTATGACCCGTAAGGTTAGTTTAACATTCGAGGACGAATGTTCTTAAGGGGGGGAGGATGTTAGAACCCGTATTTTTGTACATTGGAACAATCCGGATTAATTATGATAAGTTAAGGACAAAACTATTTCGGGATACAAAGTCGGGATTTTTGACCTTCGATTTTATTTTGAGATATAAGTTGTTCATGAATTTGTTGGTATGGAATAATTAGGAGAATTTGGGACCAAAAGTGATAAAATTGGAAGTTGAAAAAGTCATCCAATTCCCATGTGTAGCCGTGTAATGTGGAGTGGCCCACACAAATTTTTGTGTCATCTTTTAATTGAACAACACATTAATGTGGGCCAAGATTTTGTACAACTAAAAAGGGGGAATTAAAAGATGACCACTAGTCATCTTTAGTTCATTTCATCCACTTAGAAAAAAAAAAAGAAGTTGAAGACCCTCCATTGAGGCTCTCGGCCAACTTCAAGAAAAATCCACTCCCATTTCTAGCTCTTCTAAAAATTAATTCCTTGGTGTAAACCCATTATTTTGAGGTCCCTAAGTAGCATGGAAGCATCGTTGGAGCGATCAACCCACTAATTTTCATCTTTGGAAACCCTAGGCTATTGGGAAATTGAAGGAGAAAGGTAAGAATCATTTATGCTTTGTATGTTATAAAGGTTGTTTGTATCTTGTAATATGTAAAATTGGATGAATATCATGAAATATGAAATGTTGGAAGTGAGTTGTGTGTGTGTGGAGCTTGAGCCGTGTAAATGGGTGTTTGTTGTGTTGTGTTGAAACTATGAATTAATGCCTAGTTAGTTTGTTATGATCATTGTAAGGTGAAGAACGATTGAGAATCATCCATATATGTATATGTGTAGTGTTGGTCGAAATGGGTCATATTATATGACAATGAACGAATGAATATCGCTTAATGTTTTAGTCGTCGTCGTTGTGAATTCTATGTTGGAAATGAATGTCTAATGACTTAAATTGATGTTGTAGTTGTTGTGGACTGATTTGGAGATTATTGTACATTTAATGTATTTTGTATATTGATGAAAATAGCATTGTTAGAATGTGAATTGTGGATACAAATCATGATTTGAAAATGAAGAAAAAGTTATAGGGGTGTCTCGGGTTGAGGGGCTGAATTCGGCCAAGTTGGAGAAAAATTTGGATTGTTGGAAATGTTGTATGAATTGCTTAGGATGTCTTTAAATATTGTTGGTATGGGTTCGGGTTAGTATGTGAATGTATAAGCGTCGATCTTGGCTTGAAGGTAAGCCGTTGAATCGAATTCATGAATGTTGTCGAATGATGGAAAAGAAAGCTATTATTGTTGTATTGCTTTCCGGATTGGTTGTTGATGTTGCTAGGTTGGTTATTGTTGTTGTTGTTGATTGTTTTGGCCGAGTTAAATTCTCGGGGTGTCCTATTTACCGGGGAAATGCTGCCCAAATTTCTGTAGAATTAAGGGCAAATTTGGAATTTAAGGCCAAAAAGTCATTAGCTAATGTTTGGCATTTTATGACTTGTTTGTAGACATTGGGCAGCCCGAATCGTAGGTTGGATTTAGCTTGAGTTTGGATTATATTGGAGAGCGTTTGAGGTATGTAAAGTAACCTTTTCTTTTGGCATGCCTTAGTTAAAATAGGCTATGATACGAGCCTCTAGGAAACTCTATTCTCGCAATCCGAGCTTGTCTATGATTCGCATTTGTTTCCTTGGTATTCTTGTGCTAATATGCCATAACATTGATCCTTATATCCTTGGAATTCATAAGTTGCAAAGGTTATGTGAAAGCTGATTTTTTTGGAAAGAATTTATTCTTTAACGATTCTAAAACTACAAACGCCCATAACTTTCTCAGAAAAGCTCGGATTGCTTTGAAATTTTCGTAGGAGTTTGTATGATATAGAATGAGTATGTTTTTCATAGGCGGGCCCAGTTCGGGTCTACACCCGTCTGTGGGTCCCGCGACGTTCCCTTATGAAATTTTGACAACTTTTGAAAAAGAATGTTATAATTATTATTCTGATTTCAAATATGACTATTTTACTTATCTTTGGATTTATGACAATGATTTTATGCATATGATTACTCACTACTCCGCTCGTGCCTACTATGATATCGTTCGCCGGTTCCCGGGCCGGTTCTGTTGTCGTGCGCATTATGATATACTCCGGTGTTATGCTGTGTTTATGGTTCACCGAGTTCCTCGCTCGAGGGCCGGGTTCCACTTATATTTGGTGTGATGTTGTGTATGGCGATATGCTGTGTATGATATGTGACGGAGATTCGGAGATTTGAAACTTTACGGTGTTATCTTGTGTTATGGCGCCATCGACGGGCGGGCGACCATATTTCTGTGCCCTATGCATGATTTATATTTTGAAGTAACATTTTGATATTTTGGAAATGCATTTACTTTTTTCCATCTATTTCGATTGTGACTCGATTTGTATACTACATTTTACGCTTTGCATACTCGGTACATATTTCGTACTGACCCCCTTTCTTCGGGGGCTGCGTTTCATGCCCGCAGGTACAGACGCACAGTTTGGTGATCCACCTGTTTAGGACACCCTCTTCTGCTATTTGGAGTGCTCCTCTCATTCCGGAGCTTATATTTTTGGTATATATTTGTTCGTGCATTTGTATATATTCGTTCAGGGGTACGGCGGGGCCCTGTCCCGTCATCTGATTCTGTCTGTCTGTTTAGAGGTCTGTGGACATGTTTGTGGGTTGTGCCTACTTCCGTACAGTTGTGTTTGTATATGTTGTGTTTGGGCGATTCCATTCGCCGCGGCAGCCTTGTCGGCCCGCATATGTATATATGTTGTTTACTCCAAATTTCGTCGTACTTTAAGGGATTTAATTTGAAGGCTTAAAGATAAGCGTATTTTACGGTAAGCCTAATAGTAAAGTGAATGGTTTTATATGTAGATTACGAGACTACGAATGATCTTATGTAGATTGCAAGATAAGAAGTAAGTTGGAAAGTCGAGAGTAAGCTTCCTGCATGTTAAGGCTTTTCCTTTCTTCTTTTTGGTACGATCCTATGATACGAAAGCGAACAACGAGTAATCGAATATATATTACTCTACTTCTTAGAATTATTAGGAGTATTTCGAGTTCACGATGATCGTGTATTCTCTATTAGGATTATTTTTCCGTCATGGGTCTTAAATGTTGTATCATGATAATGTTAGTGTATGTTTATGCATTACATTCATTTGCATACATGCATGACCGTGACCGAGTGACTGTTATACTTGTATATTATGTATATATATATATATATATATATATATATATATATATATATATATATATATATATATATATATATATATATATATATATGTACGGGGTATGGGAAAAGGCGTTATATACGCATTACCACTTAATCACCGGTGCACGTAATGACGATTATTATGCCGGTGGGCCATTATGCTATTATGCCCGAAGGGCCTAAATGGGATATGGATCGGGCCGTACGTTCCTCGGCACTATGACCTATGTATATCATACGCCCGCAGGCATTTTCACGCGCAGATATACGTATATTTTTCGGATAGTCGGACATGTAGATGCGTTCATACGGACATGTTCGGATAATCGTACTTACGGATACATTCGGTCGGTCGGTTTAACTTACGAGTTTGTATTTTCTTCATGACTCCTATGTGTATGTTACTCTTATGCCTTACATACTCGGTACATTTAATCATCGACTCACATTGCTCGGGGGGATGCGTTCATGCCCGCAGGTTCAGATAGCGAGGGAGACGAATCACATCCTTAGGGCCGGCTTCTTCACTGGTGGACATTCCTCTGCCGCCGAGTTGTTACACACACACACACGTCTAGACCGAGTATGTGTTACGATGTTTATGGGTAGGGCGGAGGCCTCCGTCCGATCCACAACATGTCCAATATGTCGACAGGCTCATAGACGCTTATATTCGATCCGACAAAGTGTGGCCGCTCGACATGTTTGGTTACATAGTTTTATCGGGTAGCATGCGCTTGCACCGATTCGCCTTAGTGATGCATGTCTATATATATATATATCTTTTGAGGGTTGTGACCCTCGACCCCTAATATCTATCACCAACAGATCATGTTGTGAGCGCCTGGGTGGCCACAACGAGCATGGCGTGTATGTTATGTATGTGTTGTGGCATCTAAGAAGGTCCACGGGTGTCCGTCATAGCCCTCCTACTGGCCGTGACATATCCACCATCCGCCTTTCGAGCCGAAAGTCGTGATAGAGAAATCTTAAGGAAGATAACGCAAGGATGTTTGAAGCTACTTTTCCCTAGTCATCAAGTGTTTTACTTTGGGAATACCCAACGACGGCTTAGAAGAGGGGTTTTGTGGACAAAAAAGGTTAATTCCGAAATAAGGTCATTAAATGCGTGCATCGATCCGCGTATACCTTGCCGAATTGTTCGTCGCTACGGCAAGAGCTCAACTATGACGGTGTTCACCCGGCTACGCGGCGAAGATGTCCCCCCGGCCCACAACTGCTTAACTCTCATCTAATTAAATTACGATAAAATATTACACTTAAAACTCCCCCGGGGACTAATCTTATGACAATACACTTGGTTTTGTACGCGGGCTGCGGAACACCTAATAACGACCGGATGGGTCGTTACAAAAAAAACACTCTTACCCCTACGATACCTACATGGCATATATTATATATAGATAAGGTATCATAGAACGTTGATCATTCCTTCAAAAATACTACTCGTCTTCAAAGGATACCTACATGGTATATCATATAGTGACATGGTATCGTACGGAGTGACATTCATTCCTTCAAGAAAATATTGAGTTCTCTATAATACCAACCTGGTATATCATATACTAACAGGTATTGTGAATGACGATTCATTCAGCAACTTTTAACGATCACCACATGATGCCCACGCACGGTACATGTTTATATCTTTTGAGGTATCATAGAGGCAAATCGTTCGGAAAAAAAACACTTCTCGGTTCTTTATGATACCCAGACGATATATTCGCTTATCTTTATCGAAGGTATGTAAGGCTTTAGTTATTCTTCGGAAAAAAAACACTCATCGGTCCTCTATGATATTACGAGCCTTATTCATATACTAAAGGTATGCGTAAAATGCAGTTCATTTCTTCGGAAAAAAACACTCGTGATCCTACATGATACCACCGCGGTATATGAACCTTGCAACGGTATATTCATATCATCGAGGTATACGTAGAGAAGCTGGTTCATTTCTTCGAAAAAACAACTTCTCGATCCCCTCATGATACCCGCGATCATAGATATTCATATCTTTAACGAGGCATCGTGTAGGCCAGTTCATTTCTTCTAAAAAATTCCTGCCTTACTATGATACCCACATGATATATATATCATATATTATACACTGATAGGATATCATGGAGAAAATGATTCATTCTTTCAAGAAAAACACAACTCAATCATCTATGATACATACATGGTATATATCATATACCAACAGGCTATCATGGATAACTGACCCACATTATATAGCATATGATTTCATAAAGTACTGAGCCATTCCTTAAAAAAAGAGCCCCTCATCTATGATACTCACAAGGTATATATCATATATTGACATGGTATCTTAGAGACTGGTTCATTTCATAAAAAGACACTTCTCAATCCTCTATGATACCAACCCGGTATATATCATATTAATGATCATGTAAGGCCTGCTCATTCCTTACAAAAAGTCATCGATCCTCTATAATACCTGGTATATATAGATATATCATATACGAACAGTGTACCTACGTATAACCGACATGATATCATAAAGAACAGGTTCATTCCTTCAAAAGAAAAAAAATTATTAAAAATAAAATACAAATAAAAAAAAGAATAAGCTTAATTTTAATAGATATTTTAATTTTTATATTATTTCTAACAACATTTACTTGTGAAAAAAATATTTAAAAAATAGATTCATACTTTAACATAAAATTTATTTTTATTTACAAAAAATAGAAAATTATAAAAATATAATAAAAATAGAAAAGTAAAAAGAGATAAAATAACCAATAATAAAAATGAAAAGAGTTATTATTAATAGAAAAAGGACAAAAGGGAAAAAGAAAACAAAACCAAAAAACAAAGAATTAAAAGAAGATGAGAAAAGGACACAAACAAAAATTAAAGGATAGGAACACTACCAGCAGTTGCACGTGACTTCAACAATTAAGGTCCCGTATGCTTGGGTATGGAGGAGCGAAATGGGGTCATCGGGGTAAAACGTTTTAGCCGAATAGGTAAGTTAGTAATTAATTAGTATAGGGGCAGTTTCGCGTAATTATTTTGCTTCTTGTGGGTAGTTCGTGTACTTTCCCCTTAAATAAACAAGACTTTTGCAAGAATTAAATTCACGTTGGTTGCATTTTAATAAAAAATGAAAAAATAATTTTGTACTCGGTTTTTACTTCTGTTAGTAGAAAGGGGTATATCCAAATTATTTACGTAACGGTAAAGATATCAATTAATCATTAAAGTTAACGGATGATACATTTACTCTAAATTTTATGAGTCATTTTCACCTCCTAACTTTATTTTAAAAATTAAATTTCCCTCTTAATTTTAAATAATAGTCATTCTCCACCCTTTATCTTAATTGACTTTTTTAAATTTTTATTTTACCCTTAAATTATCAACTTGTATTTTTTTCTTTTATTTCTTTAAAATTATAATTTTTATCTTTTTAATCTATGTAACAAATTTTCAAAAAATATATATAATTTTCAAGACAAAAAAAAAAGTAAAAAATACTAATTGAGTATATAATTTAATGTGTTCTATAATAAAATAAATGAGAAGAATAAAATTTTATTAATAATAATCAACACTTTGATATCTATTTATATAAGTAAAAATAACAAATAAAAATAATAAATAATAATAACTTTATAAATACATTTTTAATGCATGTAATCAAAATAATTAATAAAAATAAAGGTAAATTATTTAATAAATTTTATTTTTTCATTATAAATAAATTTTAAATTATAATTATATTCCATTAATGACAATCAAAATTCATTTATATATTGACAATAGAAAATTAAAAAAAATTAAATATACATATATATGTAAAATAACAGGTAATATGAGTGTGTGTATACATATATACATGCATGTACATACATAATATATACTTCATGTATGTAATATTAAATTATCAATCAGAAAAAGTAACATTAGATTTTGTGATAAATTTATAAAAAGGTTATTCTACTTATAAAATGTGAATTTAAATAAAAATTTATAAATACTTAGTTTAAAAATGTATATTTTATATAACATAAAAGATATTACATAAATGGAGGATTGTAAATGTTAAGAATAAAATAGACATGGCATAGAATAAAAGAAAAAAATATCTATAATTTATAACTACGAGAAGAGTTTGAATTTTAAGCAAAATTAAATATTTGGACCTTCACCCTAAATCCCTCTTCTCTTGGACGGAGAGACCTGAACCGTTAAAAAAGTGTAACCAAAACACTGGTCTTTTAATTGCAAAAACAGAAAATGATAAAAAAAAAAAAAAAAAAAAAAAAAGGAGATTGAAAATAAAAAAGGTATGATTCAGTTAAACAACAAACGATGGATTCACACAATAAAATTCCATAAAAGTTATTAAAACATAGGAGGAAATTAAACAAGGGAGAGAACTGGTACATAGATAGACATATAGATCTATAAAACAAAGTAGCATAGGAATGAGATCTAATCACTGTCGCTGCTGCTGGTGCTATCATGTCCATCATGCTTCTTTTCCTTCTTATCCTTCTTCTTCTTCTTCTTCTTCTTCTCCTCTCCATCCTTGTGATTGTGCTCTCCACTTTCATCTCCATGGATCTTCTCCTTTATCTTCTCAACAATCCCTTCTTTGTGCTCTCCACTATGCCCATCCTCTTTTTTGTGGTGCTTTTCTTCCTTGTGCTTATCGTCATGGTGTTTTTCTTCCTTGTGTTTATCGTCATGTTTGTCTCCTTCCTTGTGGCCTCCGATGTGGAGTGTTTCTTCTATCTTGTGGAGGATTCCTGACATGCTTGGTAATTGACTAGTATAAGAAAAAATGGGTTTGGCAGAATTGTGATCCGGGTGAAGAAAATGATGAATAAGAGGGGGTATTTATTGGGGAAAAGGAAGGTCCTCTGCGCGTTAGTCCATGTCAGCATTTTACATTTATAACCCTCTTGCGCGTACTCGAATCCACCACCAAGATATTTTTTCTCTTTTAAAAGAGAAAAAGATACTCCCTCCACTCCCTTTTAATTACAGATATATTTTACAGACCTCCCTCCGAATATTACGTTTGAGATATTTCCCTCATACTCTCTCCGTTTTTATTTATGTAAACTTATTTTTTATTAATTCGTACGGAAAAAAATAGTTTATTTTATGTTTGAAAATAATTTACTTTTATCCAATGATTTATATCCATAAAAATTATATGTGCCTCATTTAACACTATAAGTTTAAAAAATTTCACTTCTTTAAACTTCGTGTCTAGTTCAATACGTTCACACAAATTGAAACGAAAATGACTATATATATATATATATAACAAGTGTCTACTTTACCAAATTTAAATGATAATATTCCATTATTGCTTTTTTCTAAATGGATATATACTGTAATTTTATTTTTATTTTTGAAAAAGGGAAAGTAGAACACAATTAATCCTTTTTTTGGGTAAGTAATAATTTTTTTATTTACCAAGTAATATTGACAAAGGTTAAAAAACTGACAGGCCTGGATATAAGTCACAGCCTTGCACACACTGAGGAAACAACTGTTCTGCGAACTGCTACCTCAACTAATGCTTAATAATTCATATACAATATAATAGATTTATAATACCACTAGTCAAAGAGAAAAGGAAAAATAACCAATCTAAAAGCAGAAACAGGTTTTGGGAAAATTCTGAATATTGTACTCTTCCCATGTTTTATTTATATATCATACTTCTTTTTTTTTATCTGTCTTTTTTTTATCTGTTCCAAATTAATACTATTTTGATTTCAACATCTTATTTTACAAATATTGTACTCTTCCCATGTTTTATTTATATATCATACTTTTTTTTATCAGCTCCACACTAATATTATTTTAATTCCAACATCTTATTTTACCTTCAAAGACACTCCATAAAAATGACATAGCATAATTAAGACCATAATATTTAAATGTGATAACTACTATTAAAAAGGGCAAGGAATTGAAAGTCAGAAGCAAGCAAAGCCAAAAGTTAAACACAAATATTGAAACATTATTAGCAATAATTTCGATTAGAATCTGAATTCTTTAAATAAATACTTTTCTTTTGTACAAAGTCGAAATAGTTTTGACGTCAAGGTAATTAAGGGTTATTTAAAGTTAGGTCGTCACCTAATTATTTATGGTAGATTAGGGCACACAGGATTAATTAAAGTAATTGTCAAGTCGATTTGTTTTTTAAAGTCTGCAAGACGAAAAGATCGAGTAAGGGTTGACCAACATAGAGGAAGGTATTAGGCGTATAAGATCGAATTTATGATAATTAACCGATCGGACTTAAATTTAATTAGGCTAGTGTTAATGATTTTTACTTGGTGTCCTTATAATAAAAAAGGGTATTAAGGATACGAATAAATGATAGAATAATGCATTAACTTAAGAAGTTGTCCAGATCATTTTTTTTTTTTTTAAGTAAAATAGCTACTCTTTTTTTTTATGCTCTCGTAGAAAATTGATAAAAAATAGACTAAAGAATAAAAGAGGTAATGTTTGAACTTGGAAAGTAAGAAATAGTGGATCTGACCAACTGATTCACATCAAAACTTAAAAGGAAAGAAAATATTTTAGGTAAAGAAACCAAATACGGCTTTGAAAGAATTTCAAACTTTTAGCTTATAGCTCCTTTTTGGCATAGAAAAAAAAACAGTGTAAGATGTTCCTTTTCGAAAACCTCGGGGTAATAGAAGTAGGCATATCTTGAAATCGGATTCAATGAATTCCGGCCATTCGAAGCCAATTAGATAATTCGATTTGGATAATACGATTCGATTCGATTCTAGTACGATTATGAAATATTACGGTTTAACGGTTTGGATACGGTTAGAACGTTATCAGCAAGACCGATCACGAACAAACCGAATTTATATCAGTAATGACTAATACTCTATTAGTCTAACTATATATACGCTTAATACTTAATAGTGAAGTAATATTTATGTAACCAGGAAGTGAGCGCGATTGAATGTGCTGCGTACTGTTTTGGATATTCATGGCCTTCTTGTTGGCCTCAGTGACTTAAAACATTTTAACTTTTCATCTTTTTTGCGCTCTTCTTTGAGCCAGTCTTTTCCTTTTGGCCATTCACCTCCTTTCGTAGTTTTGTTTATTCTTTGATGTTAGCCTGTCTAATTAAAGTTTTTTTTTTTTTTTTTTTTGGTGTTTTTGAGGATGCGGCGAGTTATTATCTTTACATAACTTGCAAATTTGCAGATCTTTGGATTATTAATTTGGTATATGTAATATGGTGTTGGCGGATTTGTATATTTGCACAAGTTGTCAAGCTCTTGTTTCGCTATTTATATGTTATTATGCTTGCGAGTTTATGATTTTTTCTTGGTTAATGTCTTGGTTATAAGGCTGCAAATTTAGAATCTCATTAATTTTTGTTATGTTTACTCTAAACCGAAATGAAAATAGTTACTTGTTTAAATTTCAAACAAACCGAACAAATCGATTTGTAAAATCGAACCGAAATAATAAAAAACGAATCGAATTGAACTAGAATGGATCGAGTTTGGTTGAGAATTTTAGAGATGAATTCGAAATTTACTCGACATGATGGTAAAAACCGAACCGAACCTATTCGCGCACAGGCCTAAATAAGTGAAACTTTAAATATGTTATTTTAGAAACATCTATTCCCACTCCAGATTAGATACGGATTTAAAAAAAACTTTATATCTAAATACTATGTTCCATATGGTAGAATGAGTAGATACTTTCTAAACTAGAAGTGATGATCCTATGTGAAAAATGCCTTGACTAATAACTAGATATTTTCCTGGGTGCCTAGATCAAAGATTTTAACCTCAATGCTTCAAACTTCAAACCAATCACCAAAACTAACAAACAAGTATTCATGGTAACAACTAAAAGTTATCAAGTATAATATTCAGGATAGGCAACTAAAGGAAGAATATAGCCAAATGTTTATCGTTTCCTCTTTCAAATCTTCAGTTTTCTGTTCGGATGAGTTTCGAGGAAGAGCGAGAGATATGAGTGATATAGCGTATGCGGATTCAGGTCTTGTGGTGACGTTGAGTCCCAAAGTGGAACTCTTCGGCTCCGTTGTCCATGCAAAGAAAGAAAAAAAAAGAAAACGAGAACGATTAGAGGGACATCTACCTGTCAAAAGTTCATAAAGAAATAGAGAAAAATGAACAAGACCACACTGTTAATCTAGTTTCATTAGTCTTTGAGATACACCAATGTTCATGTTAACAGCAAACATTATATGAGTAGTAGTAAACAGAGAGGCTCCCTTTAGACAACAGATACATAGGCACGATGGCTGAAACATTAATCTTCATTTTTTTTAAAAAAAAATCCGATTCTTAGCTAAAAATAGAGAGGAACTATTAAAATGATGCTTCAAATAATATGCTAAACATAGCCTAACTTATTTAAAGATAGTAACTCAGCTAAGCAGGATAACAGCAACAGATAGAGATGTAGATCAAGTATCATTACCATAAAGCACTGGAGAGACATCTCTCCATTTAAATCACACAACCAGATTTTGACTTAAAATATGAAATTCCGAAAACATGCTCTTTTAACGAACTGATATATCAAAAGATGGCTCAATAAAAGTAACATCAACAGACAAAGACCTGCATGACATCTAAACCCCGAAACAAGAAAACTAATAACATTTTCATAATGCTCGCTAAAACATGAATATGTTTCAAATTCCGAAACAAAAAAAAAATAAAAACAAAAAGAGGAACCACTGACTTCTAGCAGGTCAAGAATGACATATAATATTTCACAAGCAAATAAGACATGACTCTTAACATCACATAAGTATCAAGATCCTACAACACGTATCAGCATGTGTATAGAATAAACATAAATCATGATTCTTCTAAGTAAACATAGAATTCTCTTAAAACCAAAGTGGAATAATCGAAATAGAGTCGGATATTACCTATTTGTGGTGCAGTGAACTAGGACGTCGGGGCCTCGAATCAACTCTCTCGTTATGAACGGATCCGAAACTAGAGTCGAATGAGTTCGAATACCTTTGTCGTGGCTAAAGTTCACCGAAAAAGGAAAATCTTTGCAAGAAATGAGAGTGTTTTGAAGGCGTCAAGTGACAGCTAAAAAAAAACCTTAAAGCAATAATTTTGATAGTGAAACTATGGTAAATCTTGAGTGTTTTTCCCCCCTGTTAAAAAAAAAACCTCCCCTGCTGTGAATTTAAGAGATGTATTTATAGATTAGAGCTTCTAGCTATAGTTTGTGAGGTTCAAAATTTCGTTGGAAGATTCACGGGTTGTGATTTTCTAAACGGACAAAGTAGTGACAGCTTTGTTGGTGCTGATGTTGAACGTTATTTTCACCAAAATGGTGAAGCCTATTTGCTGCCATGGAAAGACAAAGAGAAGGTAGTAGAAAATGGAAAGCTTTTGATTTTCTCTAAAAAAAAAAAATCAGATTTCAGAATATCGTTGGCCTCTTATGTTGACTATACTCGAGACTTGCATGGAAATGGAGTGGTCAAGCCCCTGCCATGGCTGTAAAAGCTGGTTTTTTACTTGAAAGAGGAAAGGGATGAAGGAGGGGTCATTTTGTAGAGGTGCGGCTGCTAGGATGATTTAGGTTTTTGGGGATAATTGGACAAAGACTTAGATGTATGTTATTTTGCTGAATTGGGCTGCTGGCTGAAATTGGGCCTACTAAGCTTGGTCGAAAATTGGGCCATATAATGGCTGCATTGGCCGAAAATTGGGCCATTTGTATTGTTGGCCTTTTTCCAATTCTTCATGCTTCTTCATAAAAATTATAACTTGGAACGTATGTGTAATAATCACACAACCAGTAATTAATAGTAATAAGGATATAATTCAATGTTACTAATTTATTAGTAATAGCAAATATAATAACAGCGTAGGAAATATTATCTAGCTTAACTTTATGATTGACAAGTAATAAATAAGTAGTAATGTGAGGATAATATTAAAATATTAATTATAACAAAGTAACGGTACTTGCAAATAATAGCAGCAATAGTAATAACATAGTAATGAATAAAAGTATTTAGATTATCAATAAAATTAGAAGCCCAAGGAATTAAATCGGAATAAATGAGGGACGAAATTGGGTGTCCAACGATTTCCCCTAATACGTTCAACAAAACCACCTAAACTAGTAAAATCATCAAGAGGAAGGTTAGCGGCCTCTTGCAAATCCTATTGCAAAGTTCAAAGGCAACAAAGAAATCACATTTAAGCTCACAAGTGTGCATCAACATAATCTAGTAAGAAATAAACTAGGAAACGAAGTATTTATACTAGGGTTAAATAATACATCAAATGTCCAAAATAATTTTTCAGTAGGCCTAAATACGTAATATGCCCTCCAAGGTGCTTCCGTCCTTCAAATCTTGATCTCCTTTCCATTCATTGTATGATATTGTAATATTCAGTAGGTGTCTCCAAGGGGCTCTTCAAGGTATCTATCATCATCAGGTGTCTTCCAAGATCTTGAAGTTCCTTTGCCTGACTTCTCGTGAAGGGTTGAAGTAATGACTATGTGTTCGTTATCAAAATGCAAATACGGGGTAATTTTAAAAAATTTGAAAGATCATTATATTATACTCAAATAAGTTCAGACATTGTTCCTTAAAAATATTTTTGGGAACACATAAATAATAAAGATAACTACTTAAAGCACTTTTTGTATTTTGAAAAAAATTATTTAAAAGGTTGTACATCATTTTATATCGACCTATTCAAATAGGAGAAAAAATCGCACTCGCTTTGTTTCAATTTGGTTATCTTACTTTTCTTTTTAGTCCGTTTAACAAAGAATGTCTCTTTTCTTTTTTGGCAACTCTTTAATTTCAACTTTTCACATGATATGTTTAAGACCACAAGATTAAAGGGCATTTTTGTACATTCTACTTATCTGTAGTTTAAGACCACAAGATTAAAAAATCTTCGTTATTTTCTTAAACTCCGTGTCAAGTCAAAATCAAACAAATAAATTGAAACTATGGTAAATATGGAGGTGATTTGTATTGTCCTTTCAGGATAAGTAAAAGCAACTATGGTAACATTTTGAGTTTCCTTATAGAGAAAAGTAAAATCAATGTATGGTAAGAAAATCAGGGCAAAAACCCTAACAATTCTCCCCTTTCAATTTTCTGACAAGATTTGATTTACATTCTTCACGTGCATGATCATCATCATTGTTGCTTGACATGTTTAATTGGATCCCTTTCCAGTTAAAAGAATTGGAGCCCTTGAGGGTTAAAAGAATTGGAGCCCTTGAGGGTTAAAAGTATTGGAGCCTTTGCAGGGTTAAAAATGAGCCCTTTGCAGGGTTGAAATTGATTTTTTTTAAGATGCAGTAGCTGGATTGTTGAAAATATGATTGCAAATTGTCTCCACGTGTAGTATTTTGGATTTTTCTGGGACTAAAACTTCATTATTATCAAACTTGTGCAGCTTGTCTTGAACCTGCCTTCAACCTCGCTTCACCAAACTATTGACTCTGTCACGCCCGAACCATGGGCTGGGCGTAACACGACACTCAGTGCCTTGCTGCATGTGACCGAGCGAACCACATGGCTTGCTGAATCAATATGGGACATGTACTAATGCGGAATATAAGTTAAAACATGAAATAAAACTAAATAAAGCATAGGGTTTAAATATAATACTGAAAATACTGTCTGAAAACGTAAGTGCGGAAGAAATCTGAAAACACAATAAGTACTGAGCCAACACTAGTTATACGACTCTGAACATCTGACATGACATCTAGGACGTACCTATGAAACACGTAAACATGAATCGAATACTAAACATTTCGGGGACAAGGCCCCCGGCATACCTCTACTGCATGACATGACATGAACATAAAATAAAGATAACACCCCGAATGAAATGGGGCTCACCAATAGCTGATACGAGAAATCCTAGCGAGCATATTCGTCGTCCTATAAATCAATGCTTGCATCGTGAAATGCAGGCCCCGGGCAATAGGGACGTAAGTACATTTGAATTGTACTTGTATGTAAAGAAACTGAATAAACTGTAAGTGGCGTTTGGGCATAACCTTTTGCACCTGAAGGTTCTTCGCGCAACTGGCCGCGCAGACTGAGCAATGTCTAGTAAAACGGGCATAACTTTTGCACAGAGATACGTTCAGGCTTCACCGTATATGGATGGAAAGGTATTTCAAAGGGCTACAACTTTCATGTTTTAAGTTTTCTCAAATTCCCAAAGAATTTTCACGTAAACTACCTGGAAGGCAGACCTACCATAAACTTAGTCGATTCGATCAAATCTTATTCACCTCACTATTCGTCTTGATTCCGAAGAAACTATTTCTACCCAAACTCATCCCGATGGGACTTCATATGGCTAAAATATCACGTTAATACTCATTTAGCACATTCACACCTAATCCATATTTACGGAGTGTTACAGACTCTGATACCACTTGTTGGAATCGAAATAACAGGGCGTCGTGCGGAAGCTAACAAAGAAAACCTTGGATGAAAATAACAAAGAGAAATTATAAAAAGACTCATAATATATTAAACTGGTTTGGTCAATTGACCTGCATATGACTGATATTAAAAAAGAGGTATAAAACTATTGAGAAAATAAACTCTTATAAACAAAGCTCTTTAATGATTATATTGTGGATGTCATTGTGTTCTAGTTGTGGGAAGGTCTTCAATTTATACATGTCCAAAACTTTTCCTCTAAGACAAAAAATATCCAAATATGGAAGAGATTTATATTTTCCTTTGGTGAAAAGTAAAAGCAATTATAGTAATACTTTGGCTTTCTTTACAGAGAAAAGTAAAATCAATACTCCCTCCGTCCCAATTTATGTGATACTTTTTGTTTTTTGAGAGTCAATTGACTAAACTTTGAAGCTAAATTTAATTGGATTAGGTTAACTCAATATTTTAAGATTAAAATTTATATATTTGAAAACTAATGAAGAGTACTATAAGTTGCAACCTTTCTTATATCAATTTCTTTGAAGAATACATCTTAGAATGTTAGTCAAAGTTCATGCAGTTTGAATTTCAAAAAGCGAAAAGTATCACACAAATTGGAACCGAGGGAGTATATATTAAGAAAATCATAACAAAACCCCTAACATCTTTTGGTTAGCACTTTGTACTCTCTAATTTCTGGTAAAACAACTTGAACCAAAAATATCTTTTCGGGCCTATTAGGAAAGACACATGGGAATTAGATTTGACTGTAATTGGGTGTAATTATACAGTTTGACCTGTTTGCTTGACCAAGAATTACTTGGTTAGTAGGGAATCAAATGTAATTAGGAGGGGGAAATTACACTCTTCAGTTCTCAAAGGAGTTGAGAATTGAGTGTAATTACATCATGCACTTACAAGGTTGCTTTTTAATTTCTTTCCTTTTTGCTTTTATTTTTATTTATTTTATATTTTGTTTATTTTTTTCTATTATTTTAATTTCTTTTTTTATTTTAAAAATATTTTTATTTTTGGATAAATTGTTCTTTTTATATTATTTATTTTTCATTTTCTTTCTTCTCATTTCTCAACCTTTACTTCTTGTGATTCCATGTAATTGCTCGTATTTTGTTTATTTCTTCATTTAGCATAACTGTGTTATTATTTTAATTTTTGAAACGACACCCCATAATATTAGAAATAT
>NW_026716443.1:0-16874 GCF_029784015.1 Lycium ferocissimum
CAAATCTTCCCTTTTTTCTCTTCAACTTCCAATAGGCTAGGGTTTCCCAAGGATGAAAATTAGCGGGTTGATCGCTCCAACGACGCCTCCACGCTACTTAGGGACCTCAATATAGTGGGTTTGCATCATCAAATTAATTTTAGAAGAGCTAGAAATGGAGTTGGTTTTCTTGGTTTCTAGCCGAGAGCCTCTAGTGCTTCAACTTCTTGTTCCCTTTTTTTTTCTAAGTGTTGGAGTGAAGTGAAATGAAGTGGTCATCTTTTAACAATGCAAGACTTAGTCAAGGGTGCCTTGGCCCACACCATGTGTTGTTCCAATTAAAATTGAACACACTTTGTGTGGGCCAACTCCACACTACACGGCTAGCCATGGAAAAATGGATGACTTTTCCAACTTCCAATTTTATCACTTTGGTCCCAAATTCTCCTAATTATTCCATACCAACAAATTCATGAACAACTTATGTCAAAAAAAATCAAAGGTCAAAAATCCCCGACTTGCATCCCGGAATAGTTTTGTCCTTAACTTATCATAATTAATCCGGATTGTTCCAATGTACAAAAATACGAGTTCTAACACGGAATAAAGGAGGGCTCCTGTAAATCTGCTGATAGCTCCTATGGATCTGCACCGTCTCCTTGTCTACCTGTGGGCATGAACACAACATCCAAGGAAAAGGACGTCAGTATGAACATTGTACTGAGTATGTAAGGCATAAACAATAATAAGACATCATTGAAATAAGGGAGGCATCCAATGAAGAGCAATCTGTAACTGGCTGAATCATAAAAGAAATAATGCATGCAAGCCATCGTCATAATCATCATCATGTCATACATGCATAAATGTATAAGTCGCCCGTCCATATAGGTACGTGTAATAATCACAGTATTACTTCGCGTCCAGCCTCCTCCCGCGTCCGAGGTACCATCTCATGCCGCCCACTAGTCGTGTCTACCCATGTCATCTGGCCATGGTGTATACGCTGCCCTCCTTAGCGGTGACTGCCCGGCCATTTAGGCGCGGTGTAACATCATCATCATATGCTCATCATAATATGCTCATCATAATATAATTATCATAATGCATGCATAAAAACTCGGAGACAACTATACTTTATCGGGGTGACAGAAGGTCGTGAACCCCCGCTTACATTATGGAGCATTCATAAACATTCTGCCTCACCTTGAAGGAATTAGCATATAAAGTGAGTGTATATAATGATCAACATCAATAGATTATAGGTAGCGTCATTAGCTTTATAGGAACATCATATCATGGACTCTAAAATCTTTAGACTTAAGCTTATCATCATCATTATCGTACTCATGACGCATCTCTTATCTCATATAGCTATTCATGAACAAAGGCTCTTAGTTTTCTTAAAGATAGGGCATTCATGAGAAAGGAGGGAATTCATGCCATAAGATTCATGCCTTAGAAAGAAAAGACTAGCCTCACATACCTTTGTCGTTTAATTACTCTATTGCTTGCTCGTTCTCTTTTAATGCACCCGTTCTACCTTCAAGAGAATTCGTATCGACATTAGCTAAATGATTACAAGAACGGGCTTACTAAAGCTAGAGAAAATTGGACAGCATTTCCTTTGTTTATATTTCTTCCTCCATATTCCATATCAACTCCCAATCATCCGTAACATCATTCATAATGTTATACCCCGCGTTTTGTAGCATGAGTTTGACATGTACCACATCATAGTAATGGGATGTTTTGAAAGGCACAAGCCATGGAGAGTACGTAACAACGAAGAAAAAGGGTGAATTACGATCTCGTAAGTCGTAATCAGGAAAGAATATTTTGAAACACGGGAACATGGCCATTATTGGTGCAATAAGTGATAAATATCATGTATGGAGAATTTCGGAATATTTCAGGATTGAGCAAATTGAAGAAAATAAGTTCGACGAAAATTTGAGAAACGCGGGATGAATTTTAGTCAACTTTGGAGGCGCATATCTCATAGTATATGTGGAGTTTTAAGGTGTTTCAAAGTCCTAAAATGAAGTTCGTCGAGTCTAGTTTGTAATGCAACAAACCGTTCATTGATAGGACATCGGAGTAGAGAATTATAGACGTTACAAACTGAACTGTCGACGCAGAAACAGCATTCCCGGTAGCATGCGCTACGGCGCACCGCTACGTACCGTAGCTACGTTGAAACCGACTTTGGCATTTTTTTTAAAAGGGACGAAACATCATTTTTTTTCAGCCAAAAATTTCCGGAAAATTCAGCACAAAAAAGGAGCAAATATACCTCACAAAATGAGAATTTTGAGTGAAATTTCAAGTAACGAAGTACCAATCGAAGTCCGGCAACGCATAGTCGTGAATATAATTTCATTTGGAATTAGAGGAGCATGGAAACAAGAAAATGTTGAAGAACTAAGTGAAGAAGGTAAGTTTTAATCCTCTTTTCATATGTTATGGATGGTTTATATGTGTTGTGTGTGTGTGGAAATTCATGAAATATGGTATGTTGAAGTGAAGCGTGTAGGTGTTGGTTATGTTGAGTGATGAACTAATTTTTATTTAATATTTTGGTTGTTGTTGATATGGATTCCATAATGAAAATGATGGTTTAATGATTTAAATGGAAGTTGTAAGTTGTTAGAGAAGATAATGTGATTTTAATATGGTTTCTGAATTTATGAGAATGATGTTGTTAAAATGCGATTATTGATGTAGTTTATGAATTTGGAAGAAAAACATGTATTGTTGTTGTTCTTATGGCATTTGGAAGTTTCGGGTGGAATAGTATAGTGGTTGGGTTGTTTGGAATATTTTGCGGATTGTTTAAAGTGTTCTTGAATATTGTTTGAATGGTTTCGGATTAGTAAGTGAATGTGTAAGTGTTGGTGTTAGTTTGGTTATATGCGGTTGAATTGAATATAAGTGAATGTCGTCGCATTATGTGAAAGAAGGTTGTTAATGTTAGAATGCATTTTTGAATTAATGATTGATGTTGTTAGAATGATTGTTGGTGTTGTTGTGTAGTTGAATTTGTCGAGTTGAATTCTCGTGTTTGTGCATTCAGGGAAGTGCTGCCCAAATTTCCGTAGAATTATGTGTTCGTTTGGAAATGAACTCCTAAATGCCTATAGTTGATGTTGGTATCTATTGATGCTATGTAGATCTTGGGGAGTCCGAGACATAGGTTTGATTTGGATTAGCTTTGAGAGCACCGAGTATGTGAAGCTTACCTTTCTTTCTTTTGGCATGTCTTAGATATGGCTAAGGTATGATATGTTATGAGCCTTGGGGGTAACTCTTCTAAAGATTCGAACATGTTTATGATTCACACTCGTTTCTTGATGTTCGCATTTTGATACGGTCGGATTATGGTCCTTATGTCTTCCGTATGATTGGATTTTAAGAGTTGCATAAAAAAGTTTTGTTTTCAAAAAGAGTTTTGTAACTACGAACGTCCGTAACTTTCACGAAGTAACCGGATGGCTTTGATATGACTATTATTCCCGATTTCAAGTACGATCATTTACTTATCTTTTGAGTTTGTAATAATGATTCGATAACATATGATAACTATGACTTTCATAGGCGGGCCCGGATTGGGTTGACGCTCGTCCGTGGATCCCGCGACTTTCTATGCTTGGTTATAACGACCTATTTTTGAAGAAAAAAAAAAGCTTAATATGACTATTTTTCCGACCCCCGAGTGTGAATATGTACTTATTTGTTGAGTCTGAAATGAGGATTTTTATGCATACGAATTTGATACGTGACTATGGTTTCTGAAGTTCGGTTTGATATTGTTATATCCCGTATTTTGCACGTTGGAATATTTTAAGTTGGATTGCGACAAGTTGTGGATAAGACTTTTAATTTCCGATTTTGTTTTTGTTTTAATGCACAAGTTGCATATTCATCTTTTCATTGGTATGGAGTGTTAAGGGTAAATTTGGAATAAGGAAAAGTTTGGGATGTTGAATAAGTTATACAGATTGTATGGAGTTTTGGACATATCCAGGTATGCAAATAAAGAGATCGGTGTATAAAAGTTTTAGGTCTCGAAATAATTTCCGCGGATGAACAATGATGGCACTACTGATGAGGTCGGCGCACGCATCTTGCTACGGTGACTTCGGGCGACTTTATAAAGGGCTTAACCCCCTCATTTTCAGCCAAAAAATCAGACCAAAAACTTTCTAAATATTCTAGACAATTCCCCAACCTTTTCACCACTAACTTTTAGCCCGAAACCAGGTATAATTCTCAAATTCCGGTCCCCGGACGGCGTATAGTTGCGGCTTAACTCGCGTATTGAGGCTTTGTGGCTTAAGTTCAAGGTGGAGGAGTAAATATATAGCATTATTATCGAGGGAAAGGTATGAATCTCTTTCTATTTGTGTTAATATTGGTTTATTTACGGAGAAGGGGTCAGAAATCGTTATAAAATGGTTCTGTGATGGAAATATGGGACAAACACCATATGGAATGTTATGAAGTATTTTGAAGTTGGAAATATTATGGTTAATGTTGGTTTGGTATATGTAGTCGAATTGAATATAATCGGAATGCTGTCGAAGTACGTGGAAATGACTTGTTAGTGTTAGAATGCATTTGAAATTACTTATTGATGTTGTTGGAATCGTTGTTGGTATTGTTGTTGAAGATTTGGCCGAGTTAAATTCTCGGGGACGTCAAGTTATAGGGGGAAGTCTTTGCGCCCGAAATTCCGTAGAAAAAGTAATGGCTTGGGATTGAATTCTTCGACGCTTATGGCTAATGTTCGATGCCTATTGATGTTGTTGTAGATTTTGAGAAGACGAGACTTACGTTTGGGTTAGCTTAGGAAGCAAGCCAGGTATGTGAAGCTTACCCTTATTTTCTTTTGGCATGTCTTAGGTATGACATGGTTTGTGTCTCGGGGAAACTCCATTCTTAAGTTTCGAGTATGTTTATGATTCATATTTGCTTTTTGATGTTGGCATCCTTGTATGGTCGAGGCTATGGTCCGTATGTCTTTGATATGGGTGAGTTTGAAATGTTGTGTAAACGGTTTGTTCGAGAGGATTTTATGTCTAAAAATGTCCATAACTTTCATGGGAATGGAACCGGATTGCTTTGATGAGTTCGCAAACGATTCTTATATGTTTCTTGATATTCGTACCCTTAATGAGGTTGAGTTATGATCCTTATGTCTTTTGGTAGGATTAGATTTTTAAGGTTTCAAAAGGGTTCTCTTTTCAAAAGAATTTTGTTTTCAAAGAGATTTGTTTCTAAACGATTTCGAAACTACGAACGACCGTAACTCTCAAGGAAGAGCTCGGATCGCGTTGATTTCTTCGCAAATGATTTTATGACAAGTAAGGACTTTAATTTTCATAGGCGGGCCCGGTTTGGGTTGACGCTCGCCCGCGGGTCGCGACTTTTCTACGTTGGTTGTAATAACTTATTTTGAAAGAATCCAACATGACTATCTTTCCAACCCCGAGTATGATTACTTATTTATCTGCGAGTTTGAAATAAGGATTTTATGTACGTGATTTTAATACGTAATTATGGTTTCTAAAGTTCGGTTTGATATGTTCGAGTGAGATTCGGAAGAAAACTTGATTTGACTATGGTTTTGGTTTTTAAAATGAGGGTTCGTTTTGATCATTCGTCGAGTCGTGATGATGTCTGATATGCGTATGGTTACTTACGATCTGCTCGTGCGTTCTGTTATTACCTCTTTCACCGGATCCCGGGCCGGTATGTGATCGTGCGCACTATAATATACTCCGGTGTTATCTTTGTGTTATGGTTCACCGCGCTCCTCACTAGAGGGCCGGGTTCCATTTATATTTGGTGTTATGCTGTGTATGGCGTTATGATGTGTGACGGGGATACGGAGATTTGAAAAAGATGAAAGGCATGTTTGTTTTCCGAAAAAATTTTCCTTACGCATTTTGACATGTTTTGCGGGCCCAGTATGATTATGTGTATTACGAGAGTCTGCGGGTTCGCTCGGCCCTAAGTAAGGGTCGGGTGCCCGTCATGCCCTATCGGAAATTAGGGTGTGACAGATATGTTCCGAGTGACATTCGGAAGAAATTTGATTTGACTATTGTCTTGGTTTTGAAATAATAGTTCGCTTGGGTGATCCTGTTGAGTTTGTAATAATGATTTGTATGCATATGGCTACTTACGATTCTGCTCGTGCGTTCTGTTGTTACATCCTTCACCGGATCCCGGGCCGGTTGTTATCGTGCGCACTATTCTGAAGTATGATGTGTTTCGAAGTATGATGTGATACGAAGTATGATGTGTGTACGCCGAGCCCCTCTTGGCCGGGTACCGTGTATATATGTTATGATGTGTGACGGAGATGTTTGGAGATATAAAACCTTCTGAAGTATGATTTGTTGTGGCGTCCAGATGGAGTGGCGACCACGTTCTGTCCGCCGGGTCCCATTACGGACCGTATGTGGTATGTGATATGATAATATGATGACATGATGATATGTGATATGATATGTGATAATATGACGATATGATTATTATATTATATATGGATCGGGCAGTACGTTCCTCGGCATTATTATATTATATATGGATCGGGCCGTACGTTCCTCGGCATTATCGTATTATATATGGATCGGGCCGTACGTCCCTCGGTATTATTATATTATATATGGATCGGGCCGTACGTTCCTCGGCATTATCGTATTATTTATGGATCGGGCCGTACGTTCCTCGGCATTCGGTTAATGTCAGCTAATATGATGTGTTTGATTTTTCGTATGTATGAGACAAAAATGTTTTTCAAAAGAAAGCGGAGCATTTTGGCATTCTGATTATCCTATTTGTCTTTTGAACCCCTTATGTATGATTTGTATGTCAGATGTAAGTACTTTGGTATTCGGGTTATTATGCTCACGTTCTGGACACCTTACTTCGGTTATGACTTCGTTTTCTGTACTTCCTGCTTTGCATACTCAGTACATATTCCGTACTGACCCCCTTTCTTCGGGGGCTGCGTTTCATGCCACGCAGGTACCCACAGATGAGTAGGTGATGTTAGCAGGAGATGTTCCCTACGGATTGGCGAGCTCCATTTTCTCCGGTCTTGCTTGCCGAGTCAGAGTGTTAAAGTTGTGATATCTGGGGTTATGTTAGAGACTTTGCAGACAATGTCGAGTGTATGATATGTCAGATTTGTTTTGTAAGCGGCTATGTAAGCCGGTGTATTAGTATGCATTATGCTACAGATTTGTTTGGCAAGCGGCTACGTAAGCGAGAAGTTACGTTGTGCATCATATTACAGATTTCATACGATTGCAGATTTCATTTGATTTGAAAAAAAAAAAACGAAAAGCATGTTTGTTTTCTGAAAAATTTTCATTATGTGCTTATGTTATGTTTTGCGGGCCCAGTATGGCTTTGAGTATTACGAAAGTCGGCGGGTTCGCTCGGCCCTAGATAAGGGTCGGGTGCCCATCACACCCTATCGGATTAAGGGTGTGACAAATTGGTATCAGAGCAGTTCGTCCTAGGGGTTGTCTGCAAAGTCGTGTCCAGTAGAGTCTTGTTTATGGTGTGTTGCGCGCCACATTTATAAACAGGAGGCTACGGGGAATCTAGGGTGGTTACTCTTCTTTCACATCTAAGATCGTGCCATAGAGCCAAGTCATAGGAGACGGGACTCCTACACGATTTGTGATTGCAGCTGAAGAATGACACTGATAGAAGAAAGTGATTGATGATGTTGGAAGTCACAAAGTACGCAGGTAAGTAAAGGTATGAAAGATATATGTTGGGTAAGGTACTGAAGTATGATCGAAATGTAAAGTTGAAGATTAAAAGGGAAAGTGAACAAGAAAGTGTAACAGGTGCGATTTAGGCCGGGCATACAAGGTATGTTCATTATTTTTGTCTTGTTGTTGATGTTGGGAGCCTGTGTGGAGGCTATAATATGATATGATATGTATATATGTATGTTGGCCCTGTGAGGCATTGTTGGTATTTCTGCGTGCGGGTTTGAGGTAGTAAGAAATATAGAGGAAACTGCACGAAATTTTTTCGAAATAAAAAGAGAATGAGATATGGGTTTGTAATACGACTTGAAAGATCGTGCCAATGGTAATAGTGAGATTAAGACAAGAGTACAGATGAAGGAATTGTGATGTATATGAATGTATTGATAAGACAGCTTGTGAGATATTAAGGATAAAGTTGATCAGAAAGGGTAAAAGGTTCGGAAGTGTTACACTATGAGATCGAATACGAACGGGTCAATGTGAATATAATGAAGATTGTTATGAAAATAAGTAAAGCCTGGGGAGAAGATGACTTGGGAAGCTGAAAAGACGATGAAGAAGAAATATGGTTGGGAGATGACACGGTATGTCATGGTAATAAAGGAAACCCCGAGATCTTTATAAGACCCATGCGACTAGTTGAACATTCGAGGACGAATGTTCTAAAGGGGGAAGGATGTTATACCCCGCGTTTTCGCAGCATGAGTTTTACATGTACCTCATCGTAGTAATGGGATGTTTTGAAAGGCACAAGCCATGGAGAGTACGTAACAACGAAGAAAAAGGGTGAATTATGATCTCGTAAGTCGTAATCGGGAAAGAATATTTTGAAACACGGGAACATGGCCATTATTAGTGTAATAAGTGATAAATATCATGTATGGAGAATTTCGAAATATTTCGGGATTGAGCAAATTGAAGAAAATAAGTTCGACAAAAATTTGAGAAACGCGGGACGAATTTTAGTCAACTTTGGAGGCGCATATCTCATAGTATATGTGGAGTTTTAAGGTGTTTCAAAGTCCTAAAATGAAGTTCGTCGAGTCTAGTTTGTAATGCAACAAACCGTTCATTGATAGGACATCGGAGTAGAGAATTATAGACGTTATAAACTGAACTGTCGACGCAGAAACAGCATTCCCTTGATACCGCTACGATCTTGCTACAATACATGTAGCTACGGTGAAACCGACTTTGGCATTTTTTTAAAAGGGACGAAACATCATTTTTTTCAGCCAAAAATTTCCAGAAAATTCAGCAAAAAAGGGAGCAAATATACCTCACAAAATGAGAATTTTGAGTGAAATTTCAAGTAACGAGTACCAATCGAAGTCCGGACAACGCATAGTCGTGAATATAATTTCATTTGGAATTAGAGGAGCATGGGAACAAGAAAATGTTGAAGAACTAAGTGAAGAAGGTAAGTTTTAATCCTCTTTTCATATGTTATGGATGATTTATATGTGTTGTGGTGTGTGGAAACTCATGAAATATGGTATGTTGAAGTGAAGCCGTGTAGGTGTTGGTTATGTTGGAGTGATGAACTAATTTTTATTTAATATTTTGGTTGTTGTTGATATGGATTCCATAATGAAAATGATGGTTTAATGATTTAAATGGAAGTTGGAGTCGTTTGTAAGTTGTTAGAGAAGATAATGTGATTTTAATATGGTTTCTGGAATTTATGAGAATGATGTTGTGAAAATGCGGATTATTGATGTAGTTTATGAATTTGGAAGAAAAACATGTATTGTTGTTGTTCTTATGGCATTTAGAAGTTTCGGGTGGAATAGTATAGTGGTTGGGTTGTTTGGAATATTTTGCGGATTGTTTAAAATATTCTTGAATATTGTTTGAATAGTTTCGGATTAGTAAGTGAATGTGTAAGTGTTGGTGTTAGTTTGGTTATATGCGGTTGAATTGAATATAAGTGAATGTCGTCGCATTATGTGAAAGAAGGTTGTTAATGTTAGAATGCATTTTTGAATTAATGATTGATGTTGTTAGAATGATTGTTGGTGTTGTTGTGTTGTTGAATTTGGCCGAGTTGAATTCTCGGGGTTGTGCATTTACGGGGGGAAGTCTTTGCTCAAATTTTCGTAGAATTATGTGTTCGTTTGGAAATGAACTCCTAAATGCCTATAGTTGATGTTGGTATCTATTGATGCTATGTAGATCTTGGGGAGTCCGAGACATAGGTTTGATTTGGATTAGCTTTGAGAGAAATCGAGGTATGTAAAGCTTACCTTTCTTTCTTTTGGCATGTCTTAGATATGGCTAAGGTATGATATGTTATGAGCCTTGGGGTAACTTATTACGAAATTCTAACATGTTTATGATTCACACTCATTTCTTGATGTTCGCATTTTGATACGGTCGGATTATGGTCCTTATGTCTTCCGTATGATTGGATTTTAAGAGTTGCGCAAAAAGTTTTGTTTTCAAAAGAGTTTTGTAACTACGAACGTCCGTAACTTTCACAGACAGAACCGGATGGCTTTGATATGACTATTATTCCGATTTCAAGTACGATCAGTTTACTTATCTTTTGAGTTTGTAATAATGATTCGATAACATATGATGACTATGACTTTCATAGGCGGGCCCGGATTGGGTTGACGCTCGTCCGTGGGTCCCGCGACTTTCTATGTTTGGTTCTAACGACCTATTTTTGAAAAAAAGAAGCTTAATATGACTATTTTTCTGACCCCTGAGTGTGATTATGTACTTATTTGTTGAGTACGAAATGAGGATTTTTATGCATACGAATTTGATACGTGACTATGGTTTCGAAGTTCGGTTTGATATGTTCCGAGTGACATTCGGAGGAAATTTGATTTGACTATTGTCTTGGTATTGAAATAATAGTTCGCTTGGGTGATCCTGTTGAGTTTGTAATAATGATTTGTATGCATATGGCTACTTACGATTCTGCTCGTGCGTTTGTTGTTACATCCTTCACCGGATCCGAGCCGGTTGTTATCGTAAGCACTATTCTGAAGTATGATGTGTTTCCAAAGTATGATGTGATACGAAGTATGATGTGTCCGGTACACCGAGCCCCTCTTGGCCGGGTACCGTGTATATATGTTATGATGTGTGACGGAGATGTTCGGAGATATAAAACCTTCTGAAGTATGATGTGTTGTGGCGTCCAGATGGAGTGGCGACCACGTTCTGTCCTTCGGGTCCCATTACGGACCGTATGTGGTATGTGATATGATAATATGATGACATGATGATATGTGATATGATATGTGATAATTTGACGATATGATTATTATATTATATATGGATCGGGCCGTACGTTCCTCGGCATTATCGTATTATATATGGATCGGGCCGTACGTCCCTCGGCATTATTATATTATATATGGATCGGGCCGTACGTGTTATACCCCGCGTTTTCAGAGCATGAGTTTGACATGTACCTCATCGTAGTAATGGGATGTTTTGAAAGGCACAAACCATGGAGTACGTAACAACGAAAAAGGGTGAATTACGATCTCGTAAGTCGTAATCGGGAAAGAATATTTTGAAACACGGGAACATGGCCATTATTAGTGTAATAAGTGATAAATATCATGTATGGAGAATTTCGGAATATTTCGGGATTGAGCAAATTGAAGAAAATAAGTTCGACGAAAATTTGAGAAACGCGGGACGGATTTTAGTCAACTTTTGAGGCGCATATCTCATAGTATATGTGGAGTTTTAAGGTGTTTTAAAAGCCTAAAATGAAGTTCGTCGAGTCTAGTTTGTAATGCAACAAACCGTTCGTTGATAGGACATCGGAGTAGAGAATTATAAACGTTACAAACTGAACTATCGACGCAGAAACAGCATTCCCGCAGTACCGCTACAGTATCGCTACAGCACCGCTACAGTTCTGTAGCTACAGGGAAACCGACTTTGGCATTTTTTTTAAAAAGGGACAGAAACCTCATTTTTTTCAGCCAAAAATTTCCAAAAATTTCCAGAAAATTCAGCAAACAAAAGGGAGCAAATATGCCTCACAAAATGAGAATTTTGAGTGAAATTTCAAGTAACGAAGTACCAATCGAAGCCCGGGCAACGCATAGTCACGAATATAATTTCATTTGGAATTAGAGGAGCATGGGAACAAGAAAATTTTGAAGAACTAAGTGAAGAAGGTAAGTTTTAATCCTCTTTTCATATGTTATGGATGGTTTATATGTGTTGTGGTGTGTGGAAATTCATGAAATATGGTATGTTGAAGTGAAGCCGTGTTGGTGTTGGTTATGTTGGAGTGATGAACTAATTTCATTTAGTATGTTTGGATTGTTGTGTTGTGGATTCTGTGGTGCTAACGAAAGTTTAATGGTTCAAATTGAAGTTATAGTTATTTGCGGCTTGTTATGGAAGCTAATGGAATTTTTGTATAGTTTCTTGAATTTATGGAAGTAATGTTATGAACGTATGGATTGATAATGTAGTTTATGAGTTTTGGAAGAAAGAAATATGTTAAAGTTGTTCTTGTCGAGTTGGAGAGATTTCGGGTGGAGTGATGTTTTAATTGGATTGTTTGAAATATTGTGCGAATTGATTAAAGTGTTCTTGAATATTGTTTGAATGGTTTCGGATTAGTAATTGTATACGTGAGCGTTGATGTTAGTTGGAATATATGTAGTTGAATTGAACATAATTGGAATGTTGGCGAAATATGTGGAAAAGAGTTATTAATGTTAGAATGTGTTTTGAATTCATTATTGATGTTGTTGGAATGGTTGTTGGTATTGTTGTTGATAATATTGGCCGAGTTAAATTCTCGGGGATGCTGAGTTTATAGGGGAAATGCTGCCCAAATTTCTGTAAATAAAGTGCGAGCTTGGAATTGGATTCTTCGATGCTTATAACTAATGGTTGATGCCTAATGACGTTATTGTAGATTTTGAGAAGCCGAGGCTTAAGTTTGGATTAGCGTAGGAAGCGGGCGAGGTATGTGAAGCTTATCCTTCTTTCCTTTTGGCATGTCCTAGACGCAAGTAAGTTATGATATGTTATGAGTTTCGGGGGTAATTCTATTCGTAAAATCCGAGCATGTTTATGATTCATATTTGCTTCTTGATGTTAGCATCCTTAATGTGGTCAAGCTATGGACCGTATGTCTTTGATACGATTGGATTTGAAATGCTATGTAACCGGTTGTTCCGCAAGGATCTTATGTCTTTTGTATGACTAAATTTCAAAAGTTGCATAAAAGTTTTGTTCTCAAAAGAGTTTTGTTCCTAAACGATTCCGAAACTACGCACGACCGTAACTTTCAAGAAAAGGCTCGGATCGCTTTGATATCTTCACAAATGATTTCATGACGAGTAATGACTATGACTTTCGTAGGCGGGCCTGGATTGGGTTGACGCTCGTCCGTGGGTCCCGCGACTTTTCCATGTTTGGTTCTAACGACCTATTTTTGAAAGAATTCAATATGACTATCTTTCCGACCCCCGAGTATGATTACTTATTTATCTGTTGAGTCTGAAATAAGGATTTTTATGTAGGTGATTTTGATACGTAACTATGATTTCTGAAGTTCGGTTTGATATGTTCTCGAGTGATATTCGGAAGAAAATCTGATTTGACTACTGTTTTGGCTTATAAATGATGGTTCGTTTTGATTAACCTATTAAGTCTTTGAAAATGTTTTAAACTGTATTTGGTTACTCATGATTCTGTTCGTGTATTCTGTTGTTACATTTTTCGCCGAGTCCCGGGCCGGTATGTGTGATATTGACCGCTGGGTATTTGGCCGCGGTATGTGTATATGTGATATTGCCGCTGGGTATTTGGCCGCGGTATGTGTATATGTGATATTGACCGCTGGGCATTTGGCCGCGGTATGTGTATATGTGATATTGCCTTTGGGTATTTAGCGCGGTATGTGTATATGTGATATTGCCGCTGGGTATTTGGCCGCGGTATGTGTATATGTGATGTTGCCGCTGGGTATTTGGCCGCGGTATGTGTATATGTGATGTTGCCGCTGGATTCTTGACCGCGGTATGTGTGATGTTGCCGCTGGATTCTTGATTCATGTGTGATTATTCTTGACCGCGGTATGTGTGATGTTGCCGTTGGATATTTTGACCGCGGTACGTGTGACATTGACGGGCGGGCGATCATATTCTAAGAGCCCTGTGCATGATTTGTGTTTTGATAAGTAGGCAATTTGGCATTATGGATTTTGTATTTACTTTTCTATACTTCTGTTTCGATTATGACTCAGATTTGTTTACTGTATCTTCTACTTTGCATACTCAGTACATATTCCGTACTGACCCCCTTTCTTCGGGGTTTTGCGTTTCATGCGCGCGGTACCCGGATGAGTAAGTGATGTTAGTGGAAGATATTATTCGGATTGGCGAGCTCCATTTCCTCGAGCGCGCCGAGTCGAGTGCTTTTGTATGGTATACGGTTATGGTAGAGACTTTGCGACGGTGTCGTGTGTATGATATGTCGATTTTGTAAGTGGCTATGTAAGCCGATGTATTATTATGCATTATGCTACGAACTTCACATGTTCACAAATTTCGTAAAGATGCTAGTTTTATTTGATTTGACAAAGATGAAAGGCATGTTTGTTTTCTGAAAAAAAAAATCATTATGTACTTGTGTCATGTTTTGCGAGCCCAGTATGATTATGAGTATTACGAAAGTTAGCGGGTTCGCTCGGCCCTAGGTAAGGGTCGGGTGCCCATCACACCCTATCGGATTAAGGGTGTGACAGTACGTTCCTCGGCATTATCGTATTATTTATGGATCGGGCCGTACATTCCCGGCATTCGGTTAATGTCGGCTCGTATGATGTGTTTGATTTTCCGTATGTATGAGTAAATGTTTTTCAAAAGAAAGCGGAGCATTTTGGCATTCGATTATCCTATTTGTCTTTTGAACCCTTATGTATGATTTGTATGTCGAGATGTAAGTACTTTGGTATTCGGGTTATTATGCTCACGTTCGGACACCTTACTTGCGTTATGACTTCGTTTTCGTACTTCGCTTTGCATACTCAAAGTACATATTCATCGACCCCCTTTCTTCGCTGCGTTTCGTGCCACGTTGCGGTACCCACGGATGAGTAGGTGATGTTAGCAGGAGATGTTCCAGCTAGATTGGCGAGCTCCATTTTCTCCCGGAGTGCTGCCGAGTCAGAGTGTTAAAGTTGTGATATACGGGGTTATGTTAGAGACTTTGCAGACAATGTCGAGTGTATGATATGTCAGATTTGTTTTGTAAGCGGCTATGTAAGCCGGTGTATTAGTATGCATTATGCTACGATTTGTTTGGCAAGCGGTTACGTAAGCCGAAACCGTTGTGCATCATATTACGATTTCATACGATTGCGCATTTCATTTGATTTGAAAAAAAAAAGCATGTTTGTTTTACGAAAAAATTTTCATTATGTGCTTATGTTATGTTTTGCGGGCCCAGTATGGCTATGAGTATTACGAAAGTCAGCGGGTTCGCTCGGCCCTAGATAAGGGTCGGGTGCCCATCACACCCTATCGGATTAAGGGTGTGACACATAATATCATAAATAACAATCATCATTTATCTACATTATCCACATTTCACCATTTCACAATTTCACTTCAATTACCCTATAATCATGGTCATCATTCACTATTACGTTCTTTCACGTATAATGCTCATTCCATGTTCTAAATGTCATTCATAATCTACTTACAATCACAACATATCCATATTCATGATTCATTCCAACTACTACTCAACAATAGCACTATTCCCACATTTATGACCCATTTTCTATATTCTAGTACAAGTGTTTCAACTTTTCAATACTTCAAATAATATGAGAAGATCATGGAACTCACTTTAGATAGTGTACAAACAAGCCTTGAGTGGCAATACTCTTCTTACTCCAAAACCCTAGTTCACTTCTCTTGGGATTTCTTGGCTTCGATGACTTTAATGTGTTCCACACTCTTGATTTATGTTGGTTTGATGAAGTTGATCATCAATTTCCTTTGGATTATTGTGGATGAAATATAGAGAATATTCTAGAGAGTTCTTGACTTGTGTGGAATGAAAATGAAATGAATTAAAATGAACTTGGGCCTCCTTTTAATAACTTAAAATCTGATCCCGTCGGGCAATTGTACGGACACTTATACGGTTCGTATAATTTATACGGTCCGTATAAGTGACCGTGACATGGACCCTTCAGTTTCTCTTCTCTGTGACCATTATACGGTCCATTATACGGGCCGTATAAATTTATACGGTCCGTATAACTGACCGTATAATCCAACGATGAGGAACGCTTCATTTGCGATGATTCTACTTGATCTATTATACGGACCGTACAATCGTAGTATAACCCATCAGTTCACTGAATCTTGTTTTCATCACTTCGCTTGATCTTCGATCCTTATGGAACCTTTTTAACACCTGTTTAGAACTTCATTAACAATCCAAGGGATGTTATAACTCTTCTCCAAGACATCTCTAAACTCTCATTATTCCAATACTCGAAATTCTTGCCCGACATACAACATATAACCTGTTTCCCTTAGCAACTTTCGTCTCCTGCTTCCAATATCTTTGGAAATCTTAATTAGGACCATTAAAGGCTATTTCTTACTTATCAAAACACCGAATACTTCGTACCCTTCGTTAGTCTACTCACTGTACGCTAACGGGAAATTTCCAAGGTGTAACAATCATAACCATCATACCTCACCTTGAAGGAACTAGTATCATAAGGTGGGTCTAGCAATAATAATTAACGTCATATCATAGGCTTTAGAATCCCTATAATTAGGCTCCTTATTACCATTATCGAATTCATCACGCATCTCTTATTCCTTATCTCAGAAGGAGCTCTATATAACGTTGACTCATATTTTCAGGAAAGTAAGAAAGTCATGGAAAGAAAAGGGAATTCATTTCATGAGAATCATGCCGTAGAAGGAAGGGACTAGCCTTACATACCTTTTCGTTTGGCTACTCTATCACTTGAACGTTCTCTTCCAATGCTCACGTCTCTACCTTCAAGAGAGTCCATATTAACATTAGCTAATCGATCACATGCATGCTTAACTAAGGTTAGAG
>NW_026716444.1:0-17414 GCF_029784015.1 Lycium ferocissimum
GATTTGTATTTTTTTATGAGTAAGCATTTTGATATTTTGAATATTGCATTTACTTTACTGCACTTCGATTTTGGTTATGATTTTTGTTTACTATATTTCATGCTTTGCATACTCGTACATATTCCGTACCGATCCCACTTTCTTCGGGCCGCGTTTCATGCCGCGCGGTGCGGATACTTATTTGGATGATCCTCCCGACTTAGGATTCGCTCGGTACCGACTTGGAGCGCTCCCTTGTTCGGGAGCCTATGCTTTGATCCGAATTTTCGTCATTGTATATATGCATATGTTTATTCACGGGTACGACGGGGCCCTGTCCCGTCATATGATTCTGTTATTATTCTTAGAGGTCTGTATACATATATGTGTGGGTTATGGGTATTCATTGTTCAGTCGTGTCTGTGTGATTTGTGACTTGGACGTCCCCCTATACTATGACAAAATTTCCCTCAACGACTTATATGTGATATTATCCGGGTTATGACAAATATGTATATCGTATATTTGTGACAAACTTTCGGCGACGTTCCATTGTTCTGTGAATATATGTCATTTGTACACGGTATAAGCTATTTGTACGCTATTTCGGATTAATGGGTGTCTACGGGTGCCCAGATCGGGCACTACTCGCAGCCTACGGGGTTGGGTCGTGACAGGTTCAGAGGTTGTACTTCCTAGTTATGACTTACGAGATCATAATTCATCCTTTACTTCATTGTTACGTACTTCCCATGGCTTGTACTTTCCAAAACTTTACAGGACGTCTCTGATACTCCGTTAATACGGAGAAATATGTGGCATACTCTAAAAGTGCGAGGTGTAACATCCTTCCCCTCTTAGAAACATTTGTCCTCGAATGTTGTAGCTTGCGAGATTACGATGCTATCATTACTTTCTTGAAATGGTTGTCCTCCTCTAGTTCCTGATCTACATGATCTTGTACTATGGGCTCATCAGTCTTCTTTCATATTCTCCCAATTCTTTGTTGAACTCATTCATTAGTTCTATATCCTCATGTTCTTATGTATGTACTCAGTAGTCAGCTGATATCTATTTACTATCCTGGGAACTATTGCCATTAAGGTGGCGTTACCTCAAGATTGCTACGGCTCCCCGCCGATTTGTGAGTACTCTTAATTGTTATACTCTTTTGCCGTGCTCCTTATTTCTCTACTAGTAGAAACTCTCTTGTTCAGATATGGCACCTTTCCTTGCCTGATTCTCTGGTACTATTTTAGATTATCCCTTTTTGTATTAGTCGATCTTATATACATACCATATCATCTCCTTTTAATTCCTTGGTCGGACTCCTTAATTGCTTATAATATCATCATAGTTCCACTTATGGTAGCGCCCAGATGATTTGCAATAGTATTTCCTTCCTAGTGACTTATTATTCTCAGTAATTATTTTATTTCAGTTTGTCTATCAAGACTTCTTTTCAATACCAACCTCAACACAATCCCTTATATATGTGTATATAATACTCCATAATATACTAATAATCACAGCTCAAGCTAATTTACGACTCAGGAGATCATCAAATTCATATTTGAACTTTTCCTTCAATTTCTTCTCCTCCAATCTTAAAATAATTACAATAGAACTCATAAACATGGGACTAAGGTAAAATCTTACTTAATCATAACTTCCTTCAATATGAGTATGCTTTCCTCCTTAAGTCCTTAGTTCTCTTATACCGGTGATTATTTGAGACTTAAATTAGCATCCATTACTAAAGTAAAATCTTTCTTAATCATAGCTTCCTTTCAATACGAGTATTCTTCCCTCCTTAAGTCCTTGGTTCTCTTATACCGGTGATTATTTGAGATTTAAATTAGCCTCCATTCTCCTTTAGCCCCTTATCGTCATCCTTGCACCAGTCTATCACGTCTGTTTCATTACGGTGATTGTTTATATGGTTCTATGTCATAAACTCTCACAATTGATATAATCGATGACTTGGAATTTTACGACTTACGAGGTACTTCCTAGTCTCAGGCAGGACTCTTTGTCTTTCTATCCATAGACACACTATCTTCCTTTCCTTTGAAGATTATTGAACTTCCTATAAATATTCCTCTTTTAAAGCTTTCATCTCTTCTTGTGCTACAAGTTCTTTTTAGTAGTCCCGGTTGTGCCTTATACTTATTCCTGGTCAGCTTGCAGGCCCTTGTTACTCCTCCTGTTACCTTTTAGAGTACGTTACTGCATATTTAGTTGTAACCAAAATTTCTCCTGTGTGAGTGATTCGAATCATCGCCCAGAACACAACGTATCGCATTGACGAAACTTATTCTCTTTGATTCGCTAAACCTTCTTCATCTTGTTATGCCTCCTTTTTCACATATGACTCATAATATACTTGCATTTAGTCCATTCTCACTTTTCTTTAGCGTATTCTTGATATATCGGTTCATCTCGAATTTTGGCTCCTTCAAGGCAGCACATTTCCCTCTTTTGAACTTGGGAATATTGTAGTTCATCTTAGAACTGAATTTGTTCTTCCCCCCTTTTAAAGGATGTACTCATATACAAGTAATATTCGAGTATTAATCGTCTTTGGTAGTCATCTGGCCGACCTTAGCGATCCTCCAACTCCTCTATTCCATATAATGCCGAAATTCTTTTCATCAAATAGTTTAACTTATTTCCTTTTTGCTAACTAAATTCTTGTACTAAGTCAAATGTTTACACATATCCGATATAATTCAGATGCTTTCTTTATTGATCACCTCTTCCTTTCATAACTAACAGTCCTAATCTTTTGTTATAGCCCGTACTTTGTACGTTCGAATATTTCGAGATAGTCGAGGAATGTCGAGGGCAAGACCGTTTCCAAAATTATATTAATGAGCAAGTTGGTTATGCATATTATTCATGAATATTATTAATGTGGAAATATTGAGAAAGGTTGAGGGTAAAAAGGGAAGTTCGCAAAAAGGTCTCAGGTAATAATGTAAAAGCCAAAGGGCAAAATGGTGATTTCACAAAGCCTTCAAGAAGTTTCATGAAAAGAGGCAAGTTGGCAAAAAAAAAAAAAAAAAGAGGAAAGAAAAGAAAAATCAAGAAAAAGGAGGAGAATTCTAGAAGAAGAAGAAAGGGGACATGAGGCCATACTTGAGGGACTAAAGATGCAAATATGGAAAGATGACTAGTTCATCATTTTAATACAAGAGTGAAGAGAAAGAAAGAAAGAGAGAAAGAAAAAAAAAAAGAAAGGAGAAGGGCAAGGCTTCGGCCAAGCCAAGAAAGAAGAGAAAAAAAAAATTTCCAAGCCTCCAATTCTTGATCCAAAATTTCATTCTTCTAGTATTTATACTAATTCAAGGGTTCTCTCCAACATAACAAAATTGTTAGAACAAGAAAAACAACAATTCTTGCAAGGAGCAACTTGGGTCAGGGAAGGAGATAAGTAGAAAAGGTAAGAATTAACCTTCTTTCTTATGTTATAGATGCTTGTGAATGATGTCGTGTGGAGAAATAAATGAAAATCATGAAAATAAATTGTGTTGTGCATGTGGTTGTGAGGTTGGTATGGTATGGTAATGGTGAACCAAGTATTTTATTTGGTATTTTGATTATTGTTGTTGTGAATTCTATGTTGACAATGAAAGTTTGATGATTTTGGTTGAAGTTGTGAATGTTGGACATGGGCCGTATGTGTGGTATTGTGTTGTGTAGAAAACGAATGAAAATTTATGGAAGTGTGCATGCCAAGTTTGGCCGTGTGTTATGTTGTGTGTTGTATTGTATGAGTTGGTCGTGTGTGTGTTGTGTTTCATGGGAGGAATGAATTAATTTTACTTAGTCTTATGTTGTGTTGGAATGTGTAGAGATGGAAGGAAATGCATGAAAACATGTAAAGAAGTGGTTGTGGCCGAATAGTAGGTGTTTTGGTAAGTTATGGTAAATTGGTGTTACTTGACATTTTAGTTGTTGTCATTATGGATTATGTGATGTAGAATAAAGGGTGTTGTTGAAGTTAACATATATGAATGATAATGAAATGTATGGTTGGTGTTGAATTTGAAGGTTTCGGATAAGGTAGTGTGTTGATTGAATTGTCGTAACATTACGCCAATTGAATTGAATATTGAAGTGTTGCTAGAATAAGTGTTGGTATTGTTGATAGTTTGGCCGGGTTGAATTCCCTAATTGTGGTTGATTGAAATTGGCCGAGTTAGATTCTCGGGGATGGTGTATTTACAGGGGAGATATTTGCCGAAATTTCGGCAGACCATAAGTGAATTTATTTGAAAAGTCAAGACAAGTGTGCATAGTAATGAATCTAATGGTTGCATCAATTTTCTTGAATGTAGAATAGCGGTAGCGAGCTTGGACAATTAAGCGTAACTAGTTAGTCGTGATACAGGTATGTTAAGGCTCGTCCCTTTTCCTTCTATGGCATGAATCATACGTTGCGATTTTATAAATGCTCCCATAACGTCCTTATTTTCAAAGTTAGAAGTTATGATTTCAAAGCATGATTTTCCTTCCTAAAAGTTTATGAATGTTTTCCAAAATATCCATTTTTCTCCAAAATCCAAGTTTTACGATTTTTGAAAGTTTTTATGACCAAAACAACGACTATGATTTTATGTTGACAATGATGATGCTAGATATGAGAAAATGACTAGGACGAATATGCCAAGGATATGTTCGTACCATGAATACGACGATATGAAATGCTAAGCTAATTTTTGGACAATGACTATGTTAAAGGTTTCAAAGTATATGAAATGATATGTCATGACCCTGTTTTATGTTTTCCCGTAATGTTATCCTTGATTGATAGTCTCGCCTTATAATTGTTCCTTCAAGGTGAGGCAGGGCGATCCCGGTTATTCCATAATGTAATCGGAGGTTACCGACCTTACGTCACTCCGATAGAGTTGTAGTTTTCACTTGGGCTCTCATGCATGCTTTATATTTACATATGATTTATTTTATGACACCGTGCCGTCCAACGGGTGGCCGGGCAGACACACCACTGCAGTGGGCAGATTATACCCCGGACGCGGGAGGCCTGGACGCGGGCTTATACACCGTCCCTATATGGACGGGCAGTTATACACCGATCCTACGTGTTCGGGCAGTTTACTTACAAATATTTACATGTTTTTTTTTAAAAAGAAAAGCTAGCATGCATGGCATCCGCCCCAAGGGGCACTCAGATGACAAATTACTCCTTTATTCCATGGTCTGCTCGTAAAAGTGTTATACACCGCACCTATATGGTCGGGCAGTTATACACCGCACCTACACGGTCGGGTAGTTTACTTGCAGTATCTAAATAGTACTCCAAAAGGTAAAGTTAACTTGTACAATATCTATCATGGTAAACGAGTAGAGATACGGGTTATATCACTCTCCTATCTTTGTGTTTTATGTTCTCTATTATGATTTCGTGATATTACTCATGCCTTACATACTCGGTACATTTTTCATACCGACGCCCCTTTTGTGGGCGCGCGTTTCATGCCGCACGGTACACTCGACACAAGTAAGAGCTATTGCGATTAAGACGTTCCAATGAGTTGGTAAAAGGGTTCCCATTTGTACATTATGGAATGTGCCGAAACGACGAAAAGTCGAAAATTATATGTCTTGTGCGGTTGTTCGAAGTTAGAGACTTTGCGCTCATCACACCCTAGTCGTGGGTCTAGTGTCGGCTTTGAAAATGGTTCCACTAGTTGATGCATTTTTATTATACATTATGTTACGAGCCCTTATGTTTACGGATTGTGTTTAATTTGAGAAACGACGAAAAGATTTTGAAAATTTTACTATGTATTTTGCTTTCATTTGATTTAAGAATCCAAATAGAATATGTGTGTAATAAGAGTCCGAGGGTTCGCTCGGCCCGAATATGGGGTCGGGTGCCCATCACACCCTAGTAAGATCAAAAGGGGGTGTGACAAAGTGGTAAATCGTGAGAGAGGTCGGTTCCACCAAAGGGTTGTACGCAAAGTCGTGTCCGGCGAGAGTATGCAAGTTTATGGGTGTGAAGCCGGCCACATTTATAAACGAGGCGAGGCTGCCTTTGAAGGCATCTAGGGATTGTTGACCTTCTTTCGTCCTATGATCGTGCGATAGAGCCAAGTCCTAGGAAAATGGAATTTCCTATACAAGTGTTGCTTGCGTTATTACCTACGACGAAAAGAAGAAAGTGAGAAGCGATACGGAAAGTTACGGGGACGAGTATTGATGTTCGCTAAAGGAATTACCCGAAAATTTGGAGGCTCGTATGGGCGAGACTGTGTCGTATACATATGTAAGCACTGAAGGTATTGCTAATATTTGGGATTTGATCTTAGCGAAAATAAAATTTGAATAGTGAGAATAATCACAAAATAGAGACCCGATGAATAAGGATGAAGAGAATGGGGATTCCGTGCTAAGAGAAAGAAGCGCAAAAAGGAAATACGATAAACGGGCAAAGCGAGACGCGACGTTTCGGTAAAGGTTATGGATTGTTGACATGGTGATGAAGGTATAGCGATCATTACCCTCGGGAATGTTGATTTAAAGAGGCCTAGAAAAGATAGGGAAATAGTCGTACACACGAGTGGAAGTGAACATCGGAGGGGAGGTAAAAAGGGTAAAATGGTAATTACAAAAGAAAGGACGTGTTACGGAAATGTTTCGATGAAACATCGGTAAGACTTCGACTTACTCTATCCACGATGTAATAAAGGTCATGTGAGAGAGCGGACGTGATTATAGCGAGATTAAGGCATGTCACGGATTCCACCAAAGTTTCGAGGTTAAGCGTGCTCGGTGGGAGCAATTTCGCGGAATCATGGGTGACCCCCGAGGAAGTATGCAAGAAATTCTATATGTCCGATCCATTTAACCACTTAAGAGACAAATGAGAAGTTAGGGTAGCCTAAGGGAAACTAGAGCATATGGAATGGTTGGAGACCATAAGAGGACGCGCGGGACGTCATGTCTCACCTTGGAGGAACTTGCTCGGTGAAGAGACATAGAACATGAAGTGCATCACGGCCACAGAACTAGGATAGGCTTGATATTCATAGTGTTTGGAAGTATTTGGTGGGTTAGTTGATAGTAATTATATATATATATATGAAGGTGTAGGATATCCCAGCGTGATATGATTGTATCGGTGGACATGTGAGTCCCGAATCAAGAAGCTATGGTATAAAAGGTATCAATCGAGTAAGGGTACCGAAGTTCGAGAGACATCAAGAGTAAGTGATACAAGTGTTGCAAAGTAAGCTGTTATTATTCTACTATAGGTTGAGATTGGAAATTCTAATGTGACGATAGTTGGAAAAATTCTTCAGAGAGAGTGAGTAGGTGGAAAATGAAGAGATTAACACCTATTTCGGGAAGGGGTAAAAGGTACAAAACCTCGGTAAAATGGAGCTCATGAATTTTCCATCCAATACAAAGAAAAAAAAAAACTACCGGCAACACACACACAGACTATTTGGGACAAGGACTCCATGATTTTCACCCATTTCCACAACTCACAAAGCATGTGAAAAAGGGGTAGAGTGTGGTAAAAGAAGACAGGTAGAGGAATGTATGGAATTCGAGAACTCATCTTCTTTTTTTTTGTTCTTTCTTTCTCTCCACTCTCTTAAATAAAAAGATGACCATATATATACAAGTGAGGCTAAAGGAATAGTAATGCAACAAAGATGTGACAAGAAAATGTGAAGTAAGAGAAGGAATGACTAAGTTTATGTGACGATGTTATAAGACTTTGGTAGGTATATAAAGGCAATGGGTCGACGTTGTCGAGTGGAAGTTGAAGGTGTGGAATAAGAATTCATGTGAGGTCCTTTATGGGGATTCCTTTTGATCTTAGCGAAAATAAAATAAAATGGAGGGAGCGTGCATAAGAGACCTCCGGCTATAGCATCACAAATATAGTTAAAGACCCGATGAATAAGGATGAAGAGAGCCTCTTTTAGGCGAAAATTGTAAGGATTCACGTGCTAAGAACAAAAGTAGCGTCCTTTCCTACATCACCTTGAACACGTGGTAGCCAAAGTATGGACGTACAACTACAAAGTCTTATTACACGGACGCGCGGTTAAGAGAGGAATTATGAGTAAGTAAGTTAAGAAAGTGAAAGGACGAATAGTGGACGAAAGAGTATGGAAAAGGGACAAAATGATGACATAGGCGGGACCCCATATCTAAATAAAGGATAAAACTTAGCTACATATTAGAAGTTTCCGATATGTTAGACACGAGTTGGGAAGGTAGACAAGGAATAAGGTATAGACGAAGACTTCCCAAAAGCTAACCTCTTCTGTGCATGTAAGGAACCCTCATATAAAATGGGGGGGGGGAGAACATATTATATTGGATTTAAAGAGGAATCGCAACACAGTCCAAAAAGTAGGAAAAGCATAGGGAAGTACGAGGGATACTTCGACAGATTGGCAAAAGGAAATCCATGACACGGTGTCACACCCCGATCTCACTAGGGTGTGATGGGCACCCGACCCCATATTCGGAGCCGAGCGAACCCGCTGACTCTTATAACCTTCATTTTTTTTTTTGAATCTTTACGTCAAGTATACACGGTGAAATTGCTGAAATATTCTTTTGTTACTTATAAAACAAATAAAATAAGTAACTGTACAAAACTTGTATCATAATACAAACTGACTCCCGAAACCCACGACTGTGTCTGCAAAGTCTCTAACTTCGAATGAAACATCATGGCATAGTATGTTGACTCGGCGACACTCCAGAACAAAGGAGTTTGCCAACTTCGCTGGAACGTCTTCTATCCGTCTGAGTGTACCGCGGCATGAAACGCGACCCCGAAGAAGAGGGGTCAGTACGAGCATTGTACTGAGTATGTAAGGCATGAACAGTAACATAAAAAGAGATGTAGGGCATGTCACGTGAAAGAGAGTATCCTGTACACATGAGACATATCATATGTAAAGCTGTAACCTGTACATGTGGAACATATCATGTAGAGCTGCAAGCTGTACATATAAAGCATATCGTGTGGTTTGTAACTTTGTGAGTATGGGTGCCTCTTAAGGCGGAATCATGCATGCTTAATGCCGCGGAACGTCCATATACTATGCGCGGGACGTCCATTTATATATACATGTACGTATTCTTTCTTTGAAAACATCTCATTTTCATATATAAAGAAAATAGAACATACCATATTGCCGAGGCGTCGGCTCCGATCCATTTAACCACTTATCCCGCGTCCGGGCATCCGCGTCCGGACGATATCATATCATTCTCCAACCGATCGGTGGCCGTGCGCCTATAGCGCGCCCTTTTCCCCATCTTCCCCATATACATATACATATACGTATACTTATACATGTATCATGTCATAGCATGCGGGGGAGCCCGAAGAAAAAAGCTATAACTCTATCGGAGTGACGTAAGGTCGGTAACCTCCGATTATACTATGGAATAACCCGGATCGTCATGTCTCACCTTGGAGGAACGATTATTTAAGGTGAGACTATCAACGAAGGGCAACATTAAGAGAACATAGAACATGTCATATCAGTTCATGCACTTTGGAACCTTTAAAATAGTCATTATTCGAAAATAGCTTAACATTTTCATATCGTCGTATCCATGGTAAGAACATATCCTTGACATATTCATCATAGACGTCTTCTTATATCTGGCATCATCCTTGTCGTCATAAAATCATAGTCGTCGTTTTAGTCATGAAAACTATCAAAACGTAAAACTTAGATTTTGGAGAAAATGAATATTTTTGAAAACATTTATAACTTTTAAGAAGAAATCATGTTTTGAAATCATAAATTCTAACTTTGAAAATAAGGTCGTTATGGGAGCATTTATAATATTTCATTATGTGATTCATGCCGTAGAAAATAAAAGGGCTTAGCCTTAACATACACGCGCTCGCGCCTTACTAGCTACGCTTATTCATCCAAGCTTGGTTCCGCTAGTCTACATTCAAGAGAGTGGGTGCAACCATTAGATTCATTGACACATACTTGTTGTAACCTTGCAAATTTCTTCGTTTATGGTGCCGAAATTTCGGCGTGTCATCTCCCCTATGAATATACCACCCCAGAATCCAACTCGGCTTACTTTAATCAACAACAACAACAACAATAATCCGGGAATTCAACCCGGCCAAACCATCAACAATACCAACAATTATCCTAACAATACTTCAATAACCAATTCAATTCAATTCAATTCGCATAATATTTCGTCGAATCAATCGACATACTACTTCACCCGAAACCTTCAAATTTAACAACAACCATACATTTCGTTATCATCTATATTCATTAACTTCAACCTCATTCTTCATTCAACGTCACATAATCCATAACGACAACAACTAGAATGTCGAATTACATTAATTGACACTAACCTACCAAAACACCTATTTCGACCATAATCTCTCCTTACATGTCTTCGTGCATTTTTACTCATTTATTTACATTCCAACAACAACAACAACAACATATTTTCCTCTTTCAAATTCCATCACCTTAACCCAACTTTCAATCCTCCAAGCCATTTAATTCTTATTTTTCATTGTAGAATCTACCATAACAACAATTACCATTCCAAATAAAATCAATTTATCACACCTTTCCATTAACTACACTATTCGGCCAACATACACATATGCATATTTTTCATGAATTTTCCATCCATTTCTATACATTGCAACCACAACCAACACACCACATGAAATCAAGTCAATCTTCCATGCAAAATAACACACACACACACGGCTCAATCACACATACACCATACACACGGCCACTACTATACAACATTTATATTTCCATGATTTTCACCCATTTCCACACTACAATACTCACAACCATGCATAACACATGAAGTAAGATTGGATACATACCTTTTTCCTTCAACTTCTTCACTTAGCTAGAATTGGTAAGTCATCCAAATAAATGCTTGGCTTGCTCTAACAACCACTCCATGTTGTTAAGGACCTTCCATTAGGTAGGAAACTAGGAGAAAATAATTTTTCCTTGATCAATTTCCATGGCCTCAATTTTCTTTGCCATGGCCGAAACTACTATATTCTCTCTTCATCTTCTTTTTTTTTGTTCTTTCTTTCTCTCCACTCTCTTAAATTAAAAGGATGACCATATATATATACATATGTCTTCCTACTTATCCATATTTATGCTTAGGTCCTTCAAGTTTGGTCACATGCCTCTCTTCTTTCTTTTCTAGATTTTTCTTCTCTTTTCTTGAAATTTCTTCAATGCAACAAAGATGACTTATTTGTCATCTTTTCTCCAATTTTCTTGAAACTTCTTAAAAAATGGACAAAAATGATCCTTTAGCTTCTCATGCAAGCTTTGGCCCATAATAATTTTTTTTATAATCTACAACTAGCCCCCATTAACTAATGAAATGTGGACATATTTTTATGTCACATGGCCAACATAAATTTTTCATGAACTTCCAAGACTCTTGTGAAATTCCCATTTTACCCTTAGCCTTTTCGCAAAATTACCATGACGCCATTTCGCGAATTTTCTTTTTTTCGGTCTCAACCTTTCTCAATATTCCATATCAACAATGTTCCTAAATAATATTAATAGCCCCTCGTGCATTAAAATAACTCTTGGAAATAATATTGTCCTTAACTTCTCACCATTGTCTCGCAATTTCCGAACGCACGAAATACGGGCTATAACACACGGATTAAGAATTCATGTAAAAACCGAGGAGTTCGATTATAAGGAGAATAAAGTAAAGGATAAGAAATGGGCATAAAGGAAAGAGCAGCTATAAAAGGGACCCTCCCGAAATATTATGACGCCCATAAGGTCGTTAAACATTCGGGGACGAATGTTCTAAGGGGGAGGATGTTATAGCCCGTACTTTGTACGTTCGAATATTTCGAGATAGTCGAGGAATGTCGAGGGCAAGACCGTTTCCAAAATTATATTAATGAGGAAGTTGGTTATGAATATTATTCATGAATATTATTAATGTGGAAATATTGAGAAAGGTTGAGGGTAAAAAGGGAAGTTCGCAAAAAGGTCTCAGGTAATAATGTAAAAGCCAAGGGGCAAAATGGTGATTTCACAAAGCCTTCAAGAAGTTTCATGAAAAGAGGCAAGTTGGCAAAAAAAAAAAAGAAAAAAAAAAGGAAAGAAAAGAAAAATCAAGAAAAAGGAGGAAAATTCTAGAAGAAGAAGAAAGGGGACATGAGGCCATACTTGAGGGACTAAGATGCAAATATGAAAAGATGACTAGTTCATCATTTTAATACAAGAGTGAAGAGAAAGAAAGAAAGAGAGAAAGAAAAAAAAAAAGAAAGGCATAAGGGCAAGGCTTCGGCCAAGCCAAGAAAGAAGAGAATTTTTTTTTTCCAAGCCTCCAATTCTTGATCCAAAATTTCATTCTTCTAGTATTTATACTAATTCAAGGGTTCTCTCCAACATAACAAAATTGTTAGAACAAGAAAAATAACAATTCTTGCAAGGAGCAACTTGGAGGGGAAGGAGATAAGTAGAAAAGGTAAGAATTAACCTTCTTTCTTATGTTATAGATGCTTGTGAATGATGTAGTGTGGAGAAATAAATGAAAATCATGAAAATAAATTGTGTTGTGCATGTGGCCGTGAGGTTGGTATGGTATGGTAATGGTGAACCAAGTATTTTATTTGGTATTTTGATTATTGTTGTTGTGAATTCTATGTTGACAATGAAAGTTTGATGATTTTGGTTGAAGTTGTGAATGTTGGACATGGGCCGTATGTGTGGTATTGTGTTGTGTAGAAAACGAATGAAAATTTATGGAAGTGTGCATGCCAAGTTTGGCCGTGTGTTATGTTGTGTGTTGTATTGTATGAGTTGGTCGTGCGTGTGTTGTGTTGCATGGGAGGAATGAATTAATTTTACTTAGTCTTATGTTGTGTTGGAATGTGTGAGATGGAAGGAAATGCATGAAAACATGTAAAGAAGTGGTTGTGGCCGAATAGTAGGTGTTTTGGTAAGTTATGGTAAATTGGTGTTACTTGACATTTTAGTTGTTGTCATTATGGATTATGTGATGTAGAATGAAGGGTGCTGTTGAAGTTAACATATATGAATGATAATGAAATGTATGGTTGGTGTTGAATTTGAAGGTTTCGGATAAGGTAGTGTGTTGATTGAATTGTCGTAACATTACGCCAATTGAATTGAATTGAATATTGAGGTGTTGCTAGAATAAGTGTTGGTATTGTTGATAGTTTGGCCGGGTTGAATTCCCGAATTGTGGTTGATTGAAATTGGCCGAGTTAGATTTTCGGGAATGGTGTATTTACGGGGAGAGGTCTTTTAAATTTCGGCGAACCATAAGTGAATTTATTTGAAAAGTCAAGACAAGTGTGCATAGTAATGAATCTAATGGTTGCATCAATTTTCTTGAATGTAGAATAGCGGTAGCGAGCTTGGACAATTAAGCGTAACTAGTTGGTCGTGAGACAGGTATGTTAAGGCTCGTCCCTTTTCCTTCTATGGCATGAATCATACGTTGCGATTTTATAAATGCTCCATAACGTCCTTATTTTCAAAGTTAGAAGTTATGATTTCAAAGCATGATTTTCCTTCCTAAAAGTTTATGAATGTTTTCCAAAATATCCATTTTTCTCAAAATCCAAGTTTTACGATTTTTGAAAGTTTTTATGACCAAAACAACGACTATGATTTTATGTTGACAATGATGATGCTAGATATGAGAAAATGACTAGGACGAATATGCCAAGGATATGTTCGTACCATGAACACGACGATATGAAATGCTTGTTAATTTTTGGACAATGACTATGTTAAATGTTTCAAAGTATATGAAATGATATGTCATGACCCTGTTTTATGTTTTCCCGTAATGTTATCCTTGATTGATAGTCTCGCCTTATAATTGTTCCTTGAGTGAAAATGGGGGCGATCCGGTTATTCCATAATGTAATCGGAGGTTACCGACCTTACATCACTCCGATAGAGTTGTAGTTTTCACTTGGGCTCTCATGCATGCTTTATATTTACATATGATTTATTTTATGACACCGTGCCGTCCAACGGGCGGCCGGGCGAATACACCCTTTGCGGTGGGCAGATTATACCCCGGACGCGGGGCACGGATGCGGGCTTATACACCGTCCCTATATGGACGGGCAGTTATACACCGATCCTACGTGGTCGGGCAGTTTACTTACAGATATTTACATGTTTTTTTTTTAAAAAGAAAAGCTAGCATGCATGGCATCCGCCCCAAGGGGCACTCAGATGACAGATTACTCCTTTATTCCATGGTCTGCTCAGAAAGCGTTATACACCGCACCTATATGGTCGAGGCCGAGTTATACACCGCACCTACACGGTCGGGCAGTTTACTTGCAGTATCTATATAGTACTCCAAAAGGTAAAGTTAACTTGTACAATATCTATCATGGTAAACAGACAGAGATACAGGTTATATCACTCTCCTATGCTGTGTTTTATGTTCTCTATTATGATTTCGTGATATTACTGCTCATTACACATACTTTTACATTTTTCGTACCGCGCGCCCTTTTGTGGGCGCTGCGTTTCATGCCACGCGGTACACTCGGACAAGTAAGAGCTATTGCGACGTTCCGGCGGAGTTGGTAGACTCCATTTGTACAGGTGTTGCCGAGTCGGGAATATATGTGTTGTGCGGTTTGTTCGAAGTTAGAGACTTTGCGAGACGGAGTCGTGGGTCTAGAGTGTCGGCTTTAAAAAGGGTTCCACTAGTTGATGTGTTTTTATTATACATTATGTTACGGAGAGCACATGTTTTACGGTATCGTGTTTAATTTGAAAAACGACGAAAAAGATTTTGAAAATTTTACTATGTATTTTGCTTTCATTTGATTTAAGAATCCAAAGAGACTATGTGTGTAATAAGAGTCCGAGGGTTCGCTCGGCTCCGAATATGGGGTCGGGTGCCCATCACACCCTAGTAAGATCGGGGTGTGACATCTTCCTTCATAGCTATCTTTTTACTAATATCTTTGAGATTCTTCTTGCTGTCAGTTCCCAATTCTGATTTATATCTATACTATACCATTAGAAGTTGATACTCTCTACCATTCATTCCCACGACTCATCCTTTCATTAGTTTAGCTCATATTGTCCCGTAGTTCTCTTAACTACTTATTTGCATCACAATCATGCATCATAGTCCTTCTAATATACTACCGGTTCCTGTTCTTATCATGAATCTTTGCGAAGTACACCTTTTTCTTTCTCCTTGCATCGAGTCCTCATCTTCCCTTATGATACTACAACTTGTTTGTATTTATACATACCCCCCGTACATTCATCCTATTTCCTTTATGATGGAATTTCTGTGCTCCTTATCAAGACTCTTATCCCATGTTATCGATGTTTTTCCTTTTGGCCAGACTTGTTAGCTTATTATTCTTCCTCTTGTCCTTGATGGCTTCACAACTTCCTCTGCCAATTCATTAGTCCACTTTTCTTACTTTTGCCCTTAGGGTCTTTCTTGACTTCCCTTACTGTAAGCGCTCTTCCCCTTGCCATTCTACAGCGTTTGCCACGGAATTCGTAGAATATTCACTAAAATACAAATCCTTTCTATTCTTAAGATCGCCTTTTTTGGGGGGGGGGGGGGGGGGGGGGGCGGCTTTTCCGCTTTCTAAGTGAATGTATCAATATGGCTACATATGTATCCTCTCGGATGTACCTTAAGAGTCAAAAATCCCTTGACACTTTTCATAAAATCTTATTATTCCCTCTCATGTTATATCCATGTCCATCGTTATTATACTTTAATCCTGTTTATCAAGATCTGTTTCGAAATCTTCGTATTCGTCTTTTATTCCATATTGCCATACTCTATCCTTCCTGCTTACTTACTTTAGAAATTTATTCGGATGGCTCTTCGCCTCTATCGTCGCCTTAACCCTTTTCTTGGAAACCTTACTTGACCCTTACTAGCAACATACTTCCCTTGCTTACCCTTCTCCTCTTCTCATGACATCATAATCTTCTTACTCTTATGTACAGGTATTCTTCTACTCCCCGATACTATTACATCATGATTATCCTACTTTAACATTTGGAGAAAACAATATCAACCTGCCCTGTAGCATTTGCTGCCTTAACTTCAATACCCATCTCAATCAATACCTCTAACATATTGTAAGATCGATCATAAGGGCACACATAATATTTAATGTGACCACTCATGAGTTATCATTTATGTTATATCCCGTATTTTGTACTTTGGGATAATCCGAGCTAACCATGATAAGTTAAGGACAAGACTATTCCGGGATACAGGGTTGAGACTTTTGACCTCCGATATTGTTTTAAGGCATAAGTTGCTTATGATTTTATTGGTATGGAATATTAAGAAAAATTTGGGGTTAAAAGTGAATATTGAAAAGTTAATTATTCATGAAACATAAGGCCAATGTGGCCGTGCAATAGGTGTGGGCCATGGGCCACATGGATGCATAATATATGTAATTGGAAGATGGCTAATTAATCACTTTCATCATCTTTTCATACCTTAAGAAAGTTGGAGAAGCTTGGAGAAACAAAGAGACCATTCGGCCATGGCAACCAAAATTGATGACCATGAATAGTGATCAAAAAAATATTTTCTTCTAGCAATTAAACCAATTTGAAGGTCCTTGTTAACGTGAGATAGTTGTTGGAGCAATCAAACCATTTGTTTGTGTCATTTGCAACCCTAGCCAACTTGTGGAGTTAAGTGGAAAAGGTAAGGTTTAATCTTCTTTTTATATGTTATGGACGGTTTGTGTATGTTGTAGTATGTACAAATGGATGAAACTCATGAAATTATACATGTTGATGTTGAGCCGTGAGTAGGGGTTGTGTTGTGTAGAAGGAATGAACAAATTTTACTTAGTATTTTGGTTGTTGTTGTGGATTCTATGATGATAATGAAAGTTTAATGATTCAAGTTGAAGTTATAAGTGTTATGGGCTGTTTTAGAAGCCAACGTGATTGTAATGTAGTTCTTGTATTTGTGAGAATGATATTGTTAACGTGTGGATAGTTGGTGTAGTTTATGAATTTGGAAGAAAGAAATGTGTTGTTGTTGTTCTTATTGAGTTTGGGGAGGTTTCGGGTGGAGTAGTATATTGGTTGGGTTGTTTTTGAATATTGTGCGGATTGTTTGAAGTGTTCTTGAATCTTGTTTGAATGGTTTCGGATTAGTACTTGAACGTGTGAGCGTTGATGTTGGCTCGAAGGTATGTAGTTGGATTGAATGTAAATGGAATATTGTCGAATTATGTAGAAAAGAGTTACTAACGCTAGAATGCGTTTTGAATTGATTGTTGATGTTGCTAATATGATTGTATTTTTTAAAATTTCCCCCTTAGCGTGCGTGAATAGACGGCGAGG
>NW_026716445.1:0-51333 GCF_029784015.1 Lycium ferocissimum
TAAAACTCCCTTTTTCTCCCCAACAAAAGATAAGCTACCCATGGATTTGCGGCTAAGGGCATCGGCTGCTACGTTCGCCTTCTTGGGATGATACAAAATGTTGACATCATAATCCTTCAATAGCTCCAACCATCACCGTTGACGCAAATTCAACTCCTTCTGCTTGAAGATATACTGAAGGCTTTTATGGTCCGTGTAGATATCAACATGAACGCCATATAAGTAGTGCCTCCACATCTTTAATGCATGAATCATCGCGGCTAACTCTAGATCATATGTTGGATAGTTCTTCCGTGCTTCGCAGCGCCGCGAACGCATAAGCTATAACTTTACCGTGCTTCATTAACACACAACCTAACCCAACACACAGTATCACAATAAATGACATAGCCTTCTGATCCATCCGGAAGTGTCAGAACCAAAGCCGAATTCAATATGTTCTTCAATTCTTGAAAACTACGCTCACAAGCTTCTGACCACTGGAACTAAGCTGATTTCTGAGTCAGCTTCGTCAGTGGTGCCGAAATGGAAGAAAAACCCTCTACAAACCTCTTGTAATAACCTACCAAGCCCATAAAACTACAAACCTCCGTGGGTGTTGTGGGTCTTGGCCAAGTCTTTACGGCTTCAATCTTCTGTGTATCCACCCTAATACCTTCATCTGAAATAATATGCCCCAGAAAATCCACAGAGTTCAACCAGAACTCACATTTAGAGAACTTTACATATAGCTTCCAATCTTGGAGAACTTTAAGAACATCACGTAAGTAGTGCATGCCTGCCTCTCGATCGAGAGTATACCGAATATTATCGATAAACACGATTACGAACGTATTTAGTGGTCGAACACGCATTCATCAAACTTATAAATACGCCGGCGCACTTGTCAACCCAAATGACATTACACGAAACTCAAAGTGTCCATATCTAGTTCTGAAAGCTGTATTCGAAATTTTTTTCTCTCTAACCCTCACTTAGTGATACCCTGATCTCAAATCTATCTTCGAGAGCCATTTAGCACCCTGCAGCTGATCAAATAAATCATCAATCCTCGGGAGTGGATACTTATTCTTTATTGTCACCTTATTCAGCTGCCTATTATCAATGGACATCCGTAAGGAGCCATCTTTCTTCCACATAAATAACATTGGTGCTCCCCACGATGACGTACTAGGCCTGATAAAGCCTTTCTCAAACAAGTCCTTCAACTGCTCCTTCAATTCCCTTAACTCAGCAGGCGCCATTTTATAAGGAGAAATGGATATCGGCTTAGTATCTGGTAATACGTCAATGCCAAAATCAGTCTCCCGCTCTAGTAGGAGACCTGGAAGCTTATCCGGGAATACTTTCGAAAACTCATTAACTACCGAAACAGATTGAAGAGTCGGTGGCTTTGCTTCTGCCACGACCCGACTAGGGGGCCATGACGGGTACCCGGAGCTGGCTGCCGAGCACCTCTCATTACACTAGTCGTCATAGTCTTTCTGAACACATATAACTCCAGGGCAATACATGGATATACATAAGCCCTCACGGCTATAAAAATGATATACAAATATACAATGGAGGATTTATGAGACCATACTACCCACACATACGTATCTACGAGCCTCTACTAGAGTACTAGACATAAGGACGGGACAGGATCCCATCGTGCCCATATATGTACACAAAATAAATACATCAATAACGGCTGCCTCGAATAATGGAGTGCTCCGTAAGCTTCTTTGATAACTCCTGTGAATGCGGACCACCCTCCCCTGTTGCACGCGTGAACATCGCGTCCAAAAAGAAAGGACGTGAGTACGAACATTGTACTGAGTATGAAAGGCATAAACAATAATAGTATATCGATCAAATAGGGAGACATCAAGTAAAATACAACCTGTGACTGAATGGCACTTAAGACTGAATAATGCATGCTAACTTACATCATAAACATCCTCATATCATGTATGCATATACAAACTGCCCGACCATATAGATACGGTGTGATCATCATTAGCCCTCGTCCAGGCCTCCCGCGTTCGGGGTAAGCATCCCATGCCGCCTACTAGTAGTGTCTGCCCATGACCTGTAGACATGGTGTATATGCTGCCCGCCTTAGCGGTGTCTGCCCGGCCATCTAGGTACGGTGTAATCTCTTCATCATGTACTTATCATAATGCATGCATAAGAAATCAAGGATACGATAAGCTATAACTCTATCGGGGTGACGTAAGGTCGAGAACCCCCGATTCCATTATGGAGTAGTCATAATCATCCTGCCTCACCTTAAAGGAACTAGCATCATAAGGTGAGTGTAACAACAAGGAATATTATATCATAGTCTTTGGAATCTTTAGACATAGACTCATCATCATCATTATCGTATTCACAACATGTCTCTTATCTTTATCTTATGAGAAGCTCTTTATAAACATAGACTCATAGTTTTCGGAATGTAAGAAAGTCATGGAAAGATAAAAGAAGTCGTGTCATAGGAATCGTACCTTAGAAAAGAAGGGACTAGCCTTACATCTTTGTGGTGTCGCTCTAACTTATCAATTTAAGCGCTTTCCTCCAATGTTCGCAATTCTACCTTCAAGAGAATTCGTACTAGAATTAGACAATCGGGAACATACTTAAGCTTAATCTAAAGCTAATGAAAATCGGGCAACATCTCCTTTGTTTCTATAACTTTCTCCATATAATATAACAACTCCCAAACGTCAACAACACACCCACAATATCATAATCAATAAACTTTATTAAGTTGGCCATTATTCAATTCTCACAATTTCCTCTCAAAGTCATCCATAACCATGGTATTCACCCAACATCATATTCATTCATATATCATGCTTCTCCAACATTCTTAATATTATTTATAACAAGATTATACTCATAAGGTCTCAAGAGTTATGATTCATATCAACTATTATTCAAGAACACCCTCACTTCCACATTTAAGCTCTATATTCTACCTTCTTTCATAATCCAAGTCTTTCAACCGTTCAATACTCCAAATAATATGAAATGATCATAAAACTTACCTTTGATTGTGTAGAAATAGGTTTTGGATAGAAATTCTCCACTTGAAGAAAACCCTAGTTCCTCTTCCAAAGAAATTCTTGACTTCTATGAACCCTAAAGAGCTTCCTTATACTTGATTCCCTTGGATTAATGCTATTGATATTTGATTTCCTTTGGATTCTTGAAAATGAAATGTGTGGAATGTTCTAGAGACTTGGAGAGAAGTGGAGAAGGTGGAGAAATAAGAAATTAGAAGTAGGATCATGTATTTATACTTGAAAATTATGCAGCCCGTCGGGACTTATACAGACCCTTATACGGTCCGTATAACATTGTATGATCCGTATAAGCGTCCGTACTTCACCATAAGGGAAAACATGATTTCTGTTGGGGGTTATACGGACCGTATAAGTGGTCGTATTACTCTAATTTTCTGAAGTTCATCTCGTCGTTTCGTTTGATCTCCAATCATTATGGAGCCTTCTTAGCACTTGTTTAACACTTCATTAACAATCTAAGGAGCATTATAGCTCTTCCTCAAGATGTTATTAAATCAACATTAGCTCGGTACTTTGCAAACCCTTTTCAAAACACGACTTATACTTTACATTCTTCGACGAACTTTCTTCTCTTGCCTCGAATGCCTTTGGAATCTTAATTAGAACCGTTAAATGCCACTTCTTACTTGTAGAAACCTCATACACTTCTTACTCTGCATTAGTCTATCTACCATACGACGACATGAAATTTTTTGAGGTGTAACAGCTTCTATATCCTGAACCCGGACTAAATGATAAATATAACCTTTGGCAATCATCTTCCTTACTTTGAGATAGAAAATAAATCTACAACTCGGAGATCTTTGTATTACCCTTCCACTCTAGAACTGGTTCTCCTGGAAACTGGAATCGAACCATCTTTGTTCTACAATCAACATTAGCATAACAAGAGGCTAACCAATCCATACCCATAATGACATCAAAGTCTACCATGTCTAACTCAATAAAATCTGCTATAGTATGACGATCACAAATTATAACCACATATTTTCTATATACTCGTCTTGTTTTTACAGGTGTAGACACCTCAAAAGGTTTAATCGACTGGGGTTTCACCCCAAACCGACTAGCAATAAAAGGAGTAACATACGATAATGTAGAACTCAGATCAATCAATGCATATATATCATGAGAAGATATTGATAATATACCTGTAACCACATCAGGTGAAGACTCAAGATCCTATCGACCAGCCAATGTATAAATGCGGTTATGAGGACCGCTCGAGATGGATGCTCCCCCTCTGCCTCTACCACGACCTGCTGATGTTTGAGAGCCTTGCCCCGGAAGGCATACAGATGATGATGAACCAGCTGCTGATCCTGTAGGCTGAGCAATACCTCTTCCACCTCTCGATGGACACTCACGGATAATATGGCTTGGCTGACCACAAGCATAACAAACATCTGAACCCAAGCGGCATTGTACAGTGTGTAACTTACCACATTGAGTACATCGTGGTAAAGGCGGCCTTATCTGGCTTGAATTACCTCTATACTGAGAACCTGAGGCTCTGGAACTCTGACCTGGTCCTGAATAAATAGGTCGATCAAATCTGCGGCACCTCGCGGAGGGGTGCACTAGCCGGCCGAATGGCACGAATGTCTCAGAATACTGCGCTTTGACCCCCTCTGAACTTCCTAACAGCACCGGAAGATCTAGCCCTCTCACTATGACCCCTATCATACTCACGCTTGGCTCTCCGCTGCTGCCTACGCTCTTCAAGATTTTGAGCGTGCGCCTGTATGCGGGAAATATCCATACCTGTCTGGAAAGAGTCTGTCACACAATCATCAATCAAATAGGGTCCCAAACCATTCACGAACCGGTAGACCCGATCATCCATCTCAGCTACCATAGCTGAAGCATACCTAGCCAATGAGTTAAACCGAAGACTATACTCACGAACACTCATGCTTCTCTGTCTAAGGTTCAAGAACTTATCAGCTCGGGCCCTTCGAATCTCTAGCGGCAAATAATGCCAAAGAAAAGCATCTGTAAACTCCTGCCGCACGGGTGGGGGCGCATTAACCCCTCTAGAAGTCATCCAAGTCTCATACCAATGAGTGAAAACATCCCGTAATCTATAAGATGCCAACCCTACTGACTCGGTGTCTGAAGCATGCATCACCCGCATGTCCTCAACATCCCATCTATAAAGTTCTGTGGGTCCTCATCTGGTTTCGACTCAAAGAATTCTGGAGGGTCTAAATTAATAAAATTTTGAACTCTAGCACTAATAGACCTGTCACCATAACTCGTACCCTAACGCTGGGCTTGAGTGGCTACTAACTGGGTCAACAACTGAATAGCCTCTCTTATCTCCTGTCTTGAGGCATCCGGTAGAGGAACCGGGGGTCTTTGGAGCTGGAGCTCCTCTATGCAACTATAACACCTCAGACCTTTAACTTAAGCTTTGACCATGATTTCAGACTTAGAAAACCAGATAAAGAATGTGAGAATTGAAAATTTTCTTGGTGTCGGATGGGATTTACGCCGCGAATCTGAATCAGTAAATCAAGTATACGGCTCGTAGTTCAAGTCGTAAAGTGACACCCAAAATCACTGTGCATTCTGGAATTTGGCTTGTTGAATTTTATATTGTTAAATACGGACCGTATTTTGAAATACAGCCCGTAAAGTGTGATCATATTTAAGAAGGAAACATAAAGCAGTGATTCTGTTTAAAATATGTTGAATTATTGTCCAGGTTTACGGACCGTAAATCAGTATAGGGACCGTATTTTGGTCCGTATTTCCCAACCCGCACCAGAACCTATAGATACCAGCCTTCAGTTATTTTATTTCGTTTTCATAATTCCAAGCCCTACAAGCAGAAGTGTTCTTCTCCCAACAAACCAAAACGACAAGGTAAGTCATTCGAAGCTCTTCCAAATCAATTCTATCATATATACTCTTAATCTAATCATGAAACGATGTTCTTAACATAGGGTTTTCAAGAAAACCCAATTAAAGAGTAAAACCTTGGAACTCTTTTTCCAAGACCAGATTATTATTCAAGTTTGGGAGCAATTCCGGGTATGTTAAGTATACTATCTACATGAAGAACGTTGTTTAATCATCCTCATACCTCAATAACCATAATTCCCAGTAATCCAGCAAGTTCATGATTTTGCCCTAGTTCTTGATTTTCATAACTTAGGGTTAGAGTTCAGTTTTCTGATTATGTTCATACTTGATTATGCATGCTTTGGACCCTAGCTTAATATAAAAGACTTGTAATTCAATCTACGAGTCTCGAATGCGATCCTAAGTCATGATTTATAATAAAGTCGGTAGTCGGATTTTACACATTTGCTTCATGTTTGATTGGGCCCCGAGGCCATAGTTATGATTCATATGCATATGTAATTATTTTGGGCACGAGGCCATAGCTTTGAGATCTCATTATTTATTGGGCATGAGGCCATAGTTACATGATATTTACCACGGTGGTTTCTATACGGATCGGACTCGTGATATAAGTATTGGTTTCATTATGCTTTATTGTTCATATATCCTTATCATTGCTTCAGTTGCTTATCATACTTGTACAATTCAAATGTACTAATGTCCTTATGCCTGGGCTTGCACTTCACGGTGCGAGTCGACTTTCGGGAGGATACAACGGACATTTAGCTTCCGGCACTTTGAGTACATCGGCTAGTTGGTGAGCCCTCTCATTTCGAGGCTTCCAAAATACATTTCGACTTTCGAGTATTAGTTAGTTCATTAGTATTTGAGGCATGTTAGGTCTTGTCCTGACCTAGTTATTCTTACAGTGTTTTGATCATAGAGGTTTCATAGACACAATCTTTAGTCAGTTATGTTGGTTTTGCCTCACAACATTTATTTTTGCCTCCTCTATTATATTTGAGTTAGAGTATTCTCTTGGTTCATTTTATATCTTGCATGATTTCATGATACAGCTGTTAGACTCAGCAGCCATGGGTTCGCTCGGTCATAGACAATCAGGCACCGAGTGCCGTGTCATGCCCAGGCCATTGTTCGGGGCGTGACAGCAACTCCGGAGAGGGCAGAGTATGAGAGGACCGAGATGGAACCTCATTCTGGGACTCCCCCTCCTCAACCTCTTTCGGTGGTTCCCGTCCAGTTCTTCTACCAGCCGCTGACTTGCCCTTCTGGGCGCCTGAAGCTTTTCTCATCATAGGCATCGCTGAAATCATAATGCACGGTCAGGATAAGAGAATCCTTATAGTATGGCTCTATCGCACGATCTAAGATGAGAAAGAAAGGGAATCTTCCTAAATGTCCTGCAGCCTCTTGTTTATAAGTGTGGTGTACTGTACCCCATAAACAGGACTCTACTAGACCCGGCTCGTAGACATCCCTAGAAAGAACTACTCTGATACCACTTTTGTCAAGACCCAACCAGAGAGGCATGACGGGCACCTGAAGCTAACTTACGGAGAACCATATGACATACATGCATCTCATAATCATACCTGAGTGGGCTATAATGCTAACCAATAAATGTCATAAACTGTAAGGGAAACATGCCCCAGAGATATATACTTACATACATCATCAAAATGTGCCCCCGTATACAAGCCGACAAGGCTATCCAAATGATATAACAAAATATGGACCGAGAAGGTCATAGGACAACCAACTGTACACATCTATCTACAAGCCTCTACATAGAGTGCATAACATAATAAGGACGGGACAGCCGCCATACCCATATGTACATAAAAGAATCATATCAAAATGAGCTGCAACTTCGGAACAAGTGGAGTGCTCTGTGACCTCTGTGCGAGATGATTTGCCCTAAGGTCCGTGCGAGTCTCCTTATCTCTTGGCATGAGCAACGGCTTCCACAAATAAAAGGACGTCAGTACGAATAATGTACTAAGTATGTAAGGCATGAATAACAATGTAATAAAGATGTGAAAGCAACAAGGGATAAGAGAGATAGCCTGTACATCTGAATGCCTCTTAAGGCGAATAACATGCATGCTTTCCTTTTAAAAAAACATTTTCATATATATACATACATCATAATACCATACCTTGCCATATAGGCTCAGTGTCATCCATACCCGATCATAATGAGGCTCGGTGTTATCCGTACCAATTTGATGGTGTGCACGATTAGTCTTAATACCCCGTGACCGACTATAGCACAGCTCGGTGTGAGAAAATAGCTACATATATATATAAAGTATGCATGAGAGCTCAAAGAAACGTTATGACTCTATCTGAGTGATGTAAGGTCGGTAAACCTCCGATTACCATTAACTATCATCGTCGCCATATCTCACCTTGAAGGAATCAATGACCAGAAGATGAGATCAACATCAACAAACAAGATCAATAACCACAAGATAAAGATCATTAATTGTAATGACTCGTTTGGTCATTATCGCATTTCTGACCCTTTTGGTCCCTTTTCGAGCTTTATTAGCTTATATTTGACCCGCGGGGGCAGTTGGGATTCTTTCCAAGGTCTTTGGATATGATTTGAGTGACTTTGTGGGAAGTTTGGGCTTAAAGCGAAAAAGAGTTGACCCGAGTTGACCCAAGTTGACTTTTGGGCAAACGGACCTTTTTCAAGAATTCGTTGATTCTGAGAGGTCCAGATGGTCTTTTAGAACTTGTGCGTATATTCGGTTCGGTTCCCAATGCACTCGGGTGCATTTTAGGACTTGAGTTGGGAAGTTGATTTGAGGTATCGGGGGTTGACTCGGTCAACGAGACCCTTGTTAGGAATTCCAAGGCCATGAGTGCCTTCGTAGCGTATTTTTATATGTGTCTGCATATATGGTATGTGAGCAAATCTCCTTGGGTGATAGTCGAGATTTCGAGTTGAGTTTTCTAGTTTAGGAGTACTTGTTATGGCGGCACCGATCTGTACGAGCGGCACGCAGATCTTTGCAACTGTACGACGCCGCTATGGCATGGCATGCGCGACAGCAACGGTGCATTTAGTAGCTTACGACGGCAGCGGACTGAGAAACCATCATAGCGAAGCCGCGATGGCGGCCGATGCTGCATAAAAGCGATGATAGTGAATCTGTGACTTCTAAGTGATTAAAACCCCAACCTCTTGTCATTATTTCATATTCATATCTTAAGGCTTGGGAGGCAATTTTTAGAGGGTTTTGGGTATTCCTTCACAAAGGTAACTCCGCTGGCCTTAGAATCCTCCATTTACTTATTAATCCTTAATCTAAGGCTAGAGTCCCACAGAATGAGAGAATAAATTTGGTTTTTCATGAAAGTTCATAAAAATGATTTAGACTCTCTAAGTTGTTCATGTTGATAAAAATTGGTTGGGTTATTATAGAATTTTATATATCTAGGGTTGTTAATCATGAATCATCCTTTCTTAGTGATAAATTCTTGAATTAGAAAGTTAGGGTTCATACCCAAAATTGGGAGTTTCACCTAGAATCCGAATTTGAGTATTTCATGAGTTAATATAGCTTCTAATTGATGGGAATTGATCACCTAGAGTATGAATTTCATGTTGAGACCTATAGATTCCTAATTTCATCTCTCTAGTTCATAAAACCCATTCCATAGATTGGGGATTTGGGTCTTGAATAGAAGTAGGGTTTGTATGATGTTTTTCTTGATTCTAATTTCATGATTCGGATATGTTTAGACTTCCATTACCTCGAGGCTCAAAGGAAGGAAAAGACTAAGGTTTGATTATTTGAGACTTTGCTGTTTGGCTTTCCAGGTAGGTTATGGTTTACCTTATGGTGAGACTTCGATTAGCGAAGCGTATATTTAGATGATATTGTTGGAGAATGCATGTAAGCCTTCGGGTATGAAGTTGGGATAGATATTGTCTTAGGTTGGGCCTTGTTGTATGATTTGAGGGCTAGCCACCCCGTTGTGTTGTTGAGTTATTTTGATCCATTTACTATTGGCTTGTTGCCACGTTGAGACATCGGATATTGGTGATTAGAGATATATCATGGATATGATATTGTGGTACTTTAATTGATTAATATTGAGATGAGAATAGTGATTCCATTGTGGCTTATTATGTAGCCTTAGCCTTGATATTACTTGTGTGCCCTGGGAGGTACTGTTGAGAGTTGTGATTCCATTGTGGCTTATTGTGTACCCTTTTATTGATATTATTAGTGTGCCCATGTGTGGTACTGTTGAGATTGATTTGATTATTGACATTGAACTCATACATTGCATGTATTCTCATCATTCGCTGATATACTATTGATACATTAATGATATATAAGGAAACACAACATTATGAAATTTGGGCTGCATTACGATGAGAGTGACGTGAGGACCGATGTTCGATGTTTATCCACGAAATCGAGGTATAGTCTTGTAGCAATTGCAGGGTCTTTGCTGGAATCGTGAGGATTGGTGTGGACTTCGCGGGTCCCCCGTAGGTTGTGCTACGAGATGTGATGTTCCATCATCGGAGTACATGTGTATTGGTACATATGCATTGCATCCATATTTCATACATTATTGCATTGCATTTTACCTTTGGCTTCTTGTGATGTTCTTGTGATATAGTTGTGATATACGGGTTCGGATTGATTATACCGAGACTTGGTATAGTTGGGCTTATATGCTATGACATAGGTGATGACTTATTGTGATACTATTGTGATGTACTGGTTCGGATTGATTATCTTTGAGACTTGGCACAATTGGGTTAGATGCTATAACATAGGAGATGACTTGTTCTATGGATATGGATTCATGTTGACTTGTACATGTTGGTTTATGTGTTTATCTTGCTTTGTTGTCTTTATATACATTAGCTAGTCTTAGTCGGCCTATGATACCTACCAGTACTTGTTGCTTGTCTTGGCTTTGCACTCTTTGCATTCTTTTACATGAATGCGAGTACCCGGTGAATCGACTTCTCACTCGCCGTGGGCTGATATTCGAGGATTGATGATTCGAGTCCTTCGGGGTGAACATGAGGACGTTCGCCTTACGAGAACTCTTTCTATCATTATGTCTTTATTTCCATTCTGAGACATGATCTTTGAGACTACTTATGTATTATTATGATTCAGACTTGTAGTATTTAGTTAGATGCTCTTGTATGACCAGACCAGATACTGGGGCAGATTTCATTTACTTTCGCATTTTCTTATTATATATTCATATGTCAGACTTACGTTACTTTATCTTCTTCTGCTATTTATACTGTGTTGTGATGTTGGGTTAAGGGTTCGTCTACCGAGGTGGGATAGGTAGGTGCCGCTCGACTTTGTGAAATTGGGTCGTGATAAGTTGGTATCAGAGCCCTAGGTTACCCGATCTTAATACAAGAGCGTGTCTAGTAGTGTCTCGTTGATCGGTACGATAAGCTCCGTACTTATCTGCAAGAGGCTATAGGACATTTTAGGAAACTTCCAATTCTTTCATTCTCTTGTTCACTCAAATTGGTATCTAGTCGATTCCAATTGGTATCTGAACATTCTTATCTTAATCACCCACGGAGGGTGGACACTCATCCCTAAAGATGTGTTATTCTGATTCGGACACGTGATCAAGTTCAGTCTCTAGTATGGCCTAAGGATTCGATTGTGTGGAATCGCGATTAGACTCGATTATTGTGTGGAGTCGCGATTAGACTCGTTTATTGGGGGAGTTCATGAGAAATAGGAAGGATAGTTCAAAAGGTTACAGGGTCTCTATGTTTCAGCGTTGGGTTGCTCGAAAGTGACAAAGTACATTGATGGCTTAACAATAGTGGGTTGCTCGATGATATGATCGGTTTGGGAAAAGCTTTAGCTTCGTGAAGGCCTTATAATGGTGTGCGTGACACTGGTGTACCAACGGCGAGTTGATGATTCAGCAGCGGTAGAATATTAGACGTTGGTATGTGAGGACAAGTGTAAGTTCGGTAATGACCATCGAGTTGGGCAAACGTATTATGGTCACGTGTAATTAAGAAAAGAAGTTGTCAATAAGGACATGAAGGAAGACTTTTGTGGAAAGCATGTATCGAAGTGAGATTTCATAGAATATCTTAGACATGAGTACTTTTCGCGAGATTGGGAAGGAAAAAATTGATATCTGACATGGTTGTCAGGATAAGGTTGCAATTGATTCGACGGCGAAATTCATGTTTGGTTGTGAAAGGTAAATGGGGTTTGGCATGACAGAACGGTACCGATGGAGGTGGTTGTCTGAGCTATGGTTATTATGGAGTATTGAATCTAGTGGAAATAATTAGGCATGGTTTGGTAACAGTCGTACTTACAGGTTCACGTGATATCTCGGGAATATGGTACTAAAAGTCATTCTTGATATAAGCTCGTTGATGTTAAAGGACTATTCTGTTATCAAGTGAATGCTATGAGCACATCGTTTGATCGGTAAATTTGACTGGGTTGTAGACCTCTGAGGTGCTAGTAATCGACTGCTAGAAATGACTACAATTATGTCACGATCCAAACCGATGAGCCGTGACGGAAAGTCGACCTCTGGCGACCAAAAGCACCCACAAACACGTATACGAAACATCTTGAACATCAAAAGCCCATAAATGGCATAAACTAATCTCGTAAGAAGGAACATCGAAACTCTGTGCAATCAACATACACATACACAACATGCGGAAGAACAGCGCAAGCCAGTTAGGCTGCTACATAAACTGTACACAAAAGAATAGAAACCGACAAGGCTACATCATCTGTCTACTACATACAACTGTCTACAGACCTCTACTGGAATAAAGTTGTAGAAAGGACGGGACAGGGCCCCGTCATACCCATATGTATACACATCTAAAAAGGGCATACCAAAACTGACTGCGACTCGGGGATCGAATGGAGCGTCACGTGACCACTTGCTAGATCTAGAGGTCTTGCGAGGTGGACCGCTGTCTGTCTCCCTGCACCTGCGGGCATGAACGCAGCCCCCGAGCAACGAGGAGTCAGTACGGATAATGTACCGAGTATGTAAGGCATAAGAACAACATATATATATATATATATATATATATATATATATATATATATATATATATATATATATACATGAGAATCATGGATAAGATCTGAACTCATAAACTGAAATGACTGACTGCATGTACTTGTATGAACTAGTATCTGTCTAAGTCTGCATAAATCTACGTAACTGACAATGCCTCTGTGGGCACATAATATGCATGCTCATACCTATCAATGATGGTTGTGCATCTATATGAGTGCGTATATAACGCTTGATGTATGTGCGTATATAACGCCTGTAAGCCTCTATGGCATCTCGTCATATCATATTGGCTCCTCTGTGGCCATAATCAATATCATCATCGTAGCAGTATTGCGTATATAACGCCTGTATTTCTTCTCATACTTTACATATATCTAATATTCGCGTATTTAACGCCTGATATGTATGCGTATAAAACGCCTTCTAGTCACGAGTCAATGTACATAAATATATAATGAATGTAATGCATGACTAAGCTGTATGCACAGAACTGGCTACATAAGACTGGACCCATGAATAGAAGAATCACTCATAAATGGGGTACATGAACATCACAGACTGAAGTACTTCTAACGCTTCTAAGAGTAGAGTAATATGGAAGCTCGCTTACTCGCTTGTTGGATCATATCATAGGATCATGCCAAAAGAAGAAAGGAATGACCTTAAGAAGAAAGGAATGACCTTAACAAACCTTGGAGTATCTCCAATTGCCCAACCTCTACCTCTTGAACTTGTAAATCTACAATTAAGACAACATAGGCCTTTATTAGACTATTTACTTTGCCTACTAACCATCCTCAAATGCGTATAAAGCTCACGAACTATAGACAATAATTTCCTTTGTAAGCTTACAACTTTCCAACTTCTCATTCGATCCCACATCAACTACCATACTCACATCAACAATGCCAACACATATATATACATAAATATATTCAAATCCATTCCCAATCATCTCTTGAAATAACCCTAAGTCACTATCTTGTCTTTCATCTACTTACCACTTCCATAACTATCCCCTCTTTACTTAGAACCCCTAAAACTCTTGATAATCAACTTAGATATAAGAGTAGAAATCATTTACATACCTTGAGGGGTCAAGAATCCCAAGAATCACTTTAACTTCAACTCCCTCTGCTTCACAATCTTGGAGAAACCCTAGAAGCAACCTTCTTCTTCACAAGCTCGGGTTTTGCGGGGCTCAAATCTTACCCAATCTCCACTAATATGATATAAATGTTGGGAGAGCAAAATATTAGGGTTTTCTGATTTGGAGAGAAGGAAAAATACGAAATAGGGTCGTGGACCACCTATTTATACTTGGAAGCCAAAAGGCTACAGCGGTCCGGTTCGACGAGCGGGTCGACGGCCCGTCGACATGTCGACGGTATATCGACTTGCCCCGTCGACCTACGCCTGCAGATGCATGGCTACGAGATCCCGTCGACGCCGCACGTCGACGGTCCAAACAACGTGTCGACGACCCGCCAACGATGATTGGTGTCCTACAGATTTTTCTGGTTCAGTTCAGATCGCGTCGATTCGATTCGTTTAACTTTTAACTCTATAAATTACAAAGAATATCTGCTGGTACCCTCGTACACGGGGTAAGACTTTTTCTACCTCCAAACTCGAGCTCGGGTCTCTATTCCAAGGGCATACCCAACTAGGAAACCATGGGTTCTACCACTATGAACACGAGGGGTGTAACAAATTATGGGCGAATACGATGAGTTAATGACTTGTGGAGTTACCGGTTGTTACTCTTAGATTTGAGAAGAAGTATTGATATTGTTGTGGTTCGTTCGGCTTAGAGGGATAATTATTTTAGAGGATCAAGTGGATTTGAGTGTTTGTTGGTTGATAGTGATAAAAGTGATTTGAAATGAAATACGAGATCTGAAGGGTTACAATGGGGCATCTTGCTCTCGGGTTCAGGAGATTAAGGTTCGTAAGAGTTGAGATGAGGTAATATGGGCACTTGAGTCGTGTTTGGATTACGGGGGCATTATATCATGACGTACAGTAAAAGGGTGACTGATGAGGTTGATTGGTGTCTTCGAGGTTAAGGGCAGAAAGAAATCGTGGAAACAAGAGTTAGTGATGTGAGAGCTTGGTTGCGATTGTACAGTGTAGAGCGGGTTGAGAGTGTATGGATGAGTTGGTATGTTCGGTTATGTCACAAACTAATAGAGGTCAGTAGTGGACTAAGGTTGGGAACCTTGTATTCATTGTGTAAAATTGGATAGATCCCTCTACTAGTGGTGTTATTACTCGGCTTATGTGATTGAATAAAAAGGGATTGGCGTGCGAGTGGTTAGAGGTGTTCAGATTCGATGATTGAGGTAAGAGGTGATTCTTCGAGGACTAGCAACGTTAAGGATTTTGAGTAAGGGGTTAGTAAACAAGGATGCTTAAAATGGTAGATCGATGATGGGTTAGCTAAGTTAATTTCGGGATAACATTTTGGAGATTGAATAAGACAATTTGGGCAAGGACGATTCAGTTGGATACATGAGGTTATTGGTAAGATTGTTACGTGATACGCTAGATTTAGAGAGTGTTCAATTTAGAGTTGTAAGCGTTAAGAAAACTCTAATGTGCAGAGTGTGTGGTATGATCCTATCTCCAAGATTGATTCGGCTAGCTTGCAAACTTATGATTATGCGGTGTTCGATTGAGTGGATTCATGGATTGATTACTGTATCGATGATTGTGAATTGATTAGAAATTGGGAAATTGACGAGTCGATAAAAGGTATAGTTGATCAAGAGTCAGCAAGAATGAGGTACATCTTGGGATTACTTAATTCTATTTAGATTGTTGCGTGAGCTTAAGGAAGAAAGTCTACAGAATGGACTAAGTGATATGAGAAAAATTGCATGAGGTTTAGAGCGGTAGTGGTAAGATTTGATACTTTCGAAATTGTTATGGGCATATCGAGGTGTTACAACAGGTTATTCTATGGTTAAGGGGTATTATATGAGGCTACAGGTTACGTCGAAAAGTTTGGGGTTTTGTTGGATTTGCATATCGGTTAAAGGTTGAGAAACATGAAGATTGAAATCATAAGGTATAGTTCTTCGGTACTAAGTTGATAACTTGGATAGGACTCAATTTATGGAGTCGAGGGTGATAGACATGATTGGTTATGCGTTAGGAAAAGATTAGAATTGGCCGCCACAGATGTGCTATAGGACTGTGATTGGGTTCGGAAAGTCGGAGTCGGTTCAAAGGACTATTGGTGATATTCGAGAGTTGTGCATTCATTCAGGGTCAGCATTGTTCGAATTAAGCCTAATGGTCTATGGTTATACTTCCAGGAAGATACTTAAGGATTCGATGTGTTTCGGCTCAGATTTGAGGTATGACAGATTTATCGAGCTTTGTCGGGGCTTTTACGGTGGATTTGATGATATTGTTTTAGAACAGTTACTTAGACAGAATAATGGTTTACGATGAGTTTAGTACAGATTTGAAGAGGAACTATTATGCGAGAGGTTATTATAGTGATCAGTTGGGTTTCGACGGACTTTGCTCAGTGAGAGTAAGTCATGGTATGCATTTGTGGTGTGTGTGTTCAGGTGGTCTAAGAAATCGATGTGCAGAAAATGGATTTAGCAAGTGCGAAAGAAAGGTTAATGGAATCAGAATATCTTCCCGGTTCAGAATGGGCTATGGTTGGTGGCCATGTTTCAAAGGATTGCGTTGGTTTGGGAAAGTGTTCGTGGGGCCTGTTGATCTCGTTTAGAGTTGCGGTTTTGTCAAATCAGAGGATTCGAGCAAAAGCAATTCAGTTATTCAAGGATCAGTTGCGAGGGAAATTGAATACGGAGCTATGAAAATTGGAGCTTGAGCTAAGTTTAGAGAGTTGTGACTGGTAAAGTGATCGATCAGGTTTTTCTGAATGTTACACCTATAACAATTCGCATTTCGCGAGCGGGGTCAGCGCTCGGAAAGCTACTTAGAACTTGTTGGTGCTCTTTCAGACTTTGTTTTAAAACAGTCGCCACCTAATTCTTAGGAAATTAGGAAAACCAATTTTGAAGGGTTTATTCATACACCGTGAAAAATCCTTCGTAATCCAAAGTTCTAGGTAAGAGTTCTGATGATCCCCTAGGGAAGGTGTTAGGCACCCTAGTATTAAGTATCCGTACTATATGGTTGACCTTCGAATTCCAATGTATGAGTATTTGCATGAACTGTTTATTTCGTGTTTATTCCCGCATTTATAAAAGGTTGTCATTGCTTGCATGTTATTTGGATTTTCAAAAAAATTGAATATATCCCCTCTATATATAGGGTATTTTAGGTTCGGATTTATTATATCCGGGTTAGAATAGGATCCCTTTATGTATAAGGATAGTATACTTTGTTTATGATAAATGCTTTTGGTTTTATATATGTATATACAAGTATATAAGTCCCTTTTTCAGTTCATGCTTAATCCCACACCTTGTCTCGGGTCAACTCATATAATACGTTGGAACGCCTTAGTCCAAAACTTTTTTCACAAATGTGTTTCATCTATTTTTTTTTTTGGAATAGTCCGGTTTATAGAAAATGATTTTTGTTTTGACTTGTGAGTTTCTATGTATTAAAAGAAACAAAATTTTTTGTTTTAAAACTGAACTTGGGCCCAAAACATGTCTTTTATCAAAGTGGTATTTTAGTGGGCTTAGCGCAAATTCTTGTTACACTTTTTTCTAAAGAAAAAGGAGAGGTCAATGGGACCTGGCCCAAAAATCTTTGTTTTCTGTTGGGCGTGGCCCAAAAAACTACTCGTTTGTTCAGATTTGGCTTTTAACCAAGAAAAACATTTCCTTTTTTCAGCCCAAAACCATTGTTATTTATGAAAAGAAAAATCTTGATCCCTCATTTTAAAAAAAACAGGTTTGCATATTTTTTTTGAGTAGTTTGTTAACACTTGGATATGCGAAATCATTTACCCTTAATTAAACTTATATTATAAAAAAAGAATCATTTGTTATCACCGAGTTTTAAAATCGTTATATTTAATCCGGGTTTTGAAAATCATTTGGGCACCTAAAGTCTATTAAACGGCATAGGCACCGTTGTCCTAAGATGGCTAGTTCAAACAATAAGGATTCCAATAAATTATGAGGTTTTTACAAGTTCTTACAAATACAAATACAATAAATTTTCAAATAAAAGAGGGCATGAATGAATAAAAATAGAAAAGACAAAGGGCAGGCTAGGGACGTACCAAGCCCCTAGTTGGCCATTTTCACCCATGGCTGGGCCTTCTACGCATTTAATATATATATATATATATATATATATATATATATATATATATTAGCTTCCATTTCTTCACTGGGCTCGATCATGACTCAAAAGAATTGCTTGTTGGGCCTTGGCCCAACAGGTTGTTACGTGACTTGGCCCAAATGGACATGCAGTGGTGGAGGTGAAAAGAAACAAAGGACCCCGGTTAGTTTATATTTACTGAACTTATCACATGTATAACTATGCACATATGTATATCAAATTTACATGTTATACAATTAAGGTATTCGATTACATGCTATCGGGCTTCACTGGTAGAGATTTAGACAGTACAAAGGGAAAAGTCATCACCATCCGTATTCTCGACGCCGCACAAGATCCAAGGGGTTTCATGAACCCCAGGTATGGCAGGACATCGGGGGAAGGCTAAGACCAGGCCCCCAAATCACATTAGCTTCCCAAACCAGTATAGCCATAGGATAAATCAGAATCCCATTAATCACGCACAAGTATGGCATGGATCAACATATGTGGATATAATGTAATTACAAGCAATACTGGAACCAACAGATATAATGTGAACACAAGCATACCAAAGACACATTGATATAGAGTAATCAAAACAAACTGCAGTATGTAGGCATAAGGTGAATAATGGCCAAAACTAAACTCATGGTCATAAAAATGGAACCAAAACAGATCGCAATATGTAAATACAAGATAAATAGAAACAACACCAAAGCACCCAATCATGAGATGAACCAAAATAGAGTCACCCTTTTTCTCTTACTTTTGGGTCTCAATGAAATCTTCTCCACTCTTAATTGAATCTGAATGGGGCTAGGCCCATCTATCTTCTAAATGAAGCTAAGTTAAAAGATTAATGCTTAATGGGATCCTATCCCCTTTTTTCTCATTTAATGTACACTCTTAAGCACTTAAGTGTTCTGGTATACTCATGATATACCTTTGATATACATATTTGATATGTATACCACATGTATATTGTGTATATACAGCATGCTACACTACTTATTTTACCCGTCTCATGTATATGGTCGATGTATAACATCTTAGGACATTGATTCAGCTTTCAACTTATTCTAAATTTTAGACTGGTTTTAATCCTCAATCCTCTTTTCAGGCAGTGTTCCAACCTAGACTAAGGCCAACTTAGACTAAGGCCAACTTAAACTCCATTTATTCAGATATTCAACACTGGAAGCAAGCCAATAATAATCAAGCCTCCATATGGGCCCAATTAAGCCATCACCAGGTTCTGAATGCCTCTTAATAATAATACCCAATAAGACCCCAAGTCACTTAGTCAAAAACCAAACACCATAATATCCAACATTTGAAACAGCATAGCAGAGTACAAAGATCACACTAATTAACAGGCTTAACCAAATGAAGACAGATCACAGATGACCATTTGCATCCTAACCACTCAACTGACAGACCAGAGGTGTGCAAGAGGGTGATGAACCAATAAACTGATATTTGGCACAAATATCATGTTTTGTGTCATTTTACATCCTACTCTTATGACTTTTATCGCTTAATTCATGATGCAATCGTCGTATTTGAACTTATGTCGTCATATTTCATGTGTATAGGTACGAAGATGACAAACGATGGAAAAATGTGCTTAAAGTGATTGATTTTGGAGCATATGACGATCAGACGAGGTGACGAGTCGAAGACCACTGGCCCGACGAACTAAAAGGAAAAACTTGGGCGAAGGTCTCGCTTTTCATCCGCATCGCGTGAAGAAAGCGGACAAAACCAGCCCAGGCACTACCATCAGGCGATCCTTCCGCATCGCGGAAAGAAAGCGGGGTTCTGCGCAGCTTTCCCGGTTCAACTAGGATTTGGTTTTCTTATTTTTTGTTTTTACCCTAGACTATATATAGACGTTTTATTAGCTGAAAACGGTGTGCTCGGATATTTTGGAAGACCTGTAAGCCACCGTTCCAATTCTCTCTCTAGGTTTATTTTATTTTTCATCTTTTTCAACCCTAGATTATTCATGAATTCTTTTGTCTATGATCGAATCATGAGTAGCTAAACTTCTTAATTCTAGGGTTGTGGCGAAAGACTTGAAAGTTGGTTTGATGACAATTATTATCTATTGATTTTCCATATTTTGGGTTGCTTATTTATTCTTGATCTTAATTGTTTGATTATCTGGCCAATAGTTAGACACTATATGTGGTGCGTGAATTGGACTTGAGAAAGGGAATTCACGTACGTAATAAGAATAAATAGAGTTTGTTCGATTTAATCGTTTCTTACCGAGGATACAGATATACCCCTTTAGCCCTACTTAGTTGAATACGGAGAAATAAATGCTTTCTTGTTACCTCTTATGACCATAGAGATATAGGCGTTATAGTAACATCTACGGTGTTTTGTGAGTAGTTCGAGAGAATATCATAAAGCATAATTAACCCGTCAACTAGTAACCCGGTGAAATACAATAGGTGGAATTGTCCGAAAAGATCAATTTGGATTGTCGAAAGCTATGACCCTAGATCTTTCTCTCATCCGATAATTCTTACAATCTTCGTCAAGATATTTTACCACAAAACACCCATCACAAATTGTTTACTTTTCGAGGTTTTAGTTTAGTACAATAAACATCTTGATTTTCACTTTCTTGAATAGTTTCATCCGAATTTGAATTAGCTTAACAGTAGAATCTAAGTCTCTGTGGGATCGATATCTGGACTTAACAGTCTATATTACTTGTACGATCACGTATACTTGCGTGTGCGTTTGGGAGCAACAAGTTTTTGGCGCCATTGCCGGGGACTTAGAAAAATTTACTGTTTCTCTAATTTGAGTTTATTTTTTTTTCTATTCAAGTCTTTACTTTTTCATTGTTCTACTTGTGTCACTTCAGGCTTCTCTGGTTTATGCCAAGCACTAGAAGTTCAGGAAAACCGTTAGTTGATCTTGATCACGAAATCGAAAGAACTTTTCACCGGACAAAAATGGCTAACGAAGCGACAAGACTTGCTCTTGAACGAGCGAGTAGGGATAGAGAGAGACGAGAGACGGCGATGAACGGGATAAAAGAGCGTGCAAGGGCACAAGAACAACGATTCTTTTATCCCGATTATGCTAGGCCTAGTCTGGCAACTATTGCTAAGGCTATTGTTAGGCCCGACATTCGGAAATTTCGAGCTAAAAGAAGGAACGGTCACAAGCCGGTGCAACATACGTGCCGATATATGGGTAAGTCTAGTGAAGACCCGCATAAGCACTTGATGCGATTCGTGGAGTTGAGCGAGAATTTCCAATATAGAGATGTTCCCGATGATTATGCGAAGTCTGTCCTTATTTCGTTCTCACCGATTGGCAAAGCGAGGGAATGGTTGACGAATCTACTATAGGTTCTATCACTTCTCGGGGAGATATTATCAAATAAGTTTATCGACGGTGTTCTTTTCACCCAAGAAAACAAAGGAGCTTCGAGGAAGAATTGCTAACTTCACTCGAGAGATTCGAATCTCTACCACACGCTTGGGAGAGGTATAAGGGCTATCTACGAGATTGCCCCCATCACATACGGCCCAAAAGGAGATTATTGGCAACTATTTCAGTAGAAGGTCTTAACCATGAATCAAGGGCCACCTGTTGAATGCTTCGGCTCAAGAGGCGTATCTTAACAAAACATATGAAGAGATGGAAGATCTCCTTGAGATGATGTCTGAGGGTCATCATGAGTATCACGAGACTAGTCGGGGGTTACCACAAAAAGCTGCTAGGGTTCTTAAAGTTGATGATGTTGCAGCTATTCGGGCTGATATAGGTACTCTTACTAACGTGATGTTGAGGGTGTTTCCCTCGAAGCTCGTGATTCAACCGACTCAACATATTCGGCAAAGATGTGTAAGTTGCGGTGAGCCTCATGATTACAACAATTGTCCATTGAATCCAGAGTCTGTCTACTTTGTGGGGCAGCAGAATCGTGGTATTTGAAATCGGGGAAACTATTATGGAAATAATTACAACACTCCATTTGTGAAGTAGGATTTTCATAAACCGAACAATTATCAGCAACCTCAAGCTCAGCCGGCTAGCAATTTAGAGGAGATGATGAAGCAGCTCATTGCTCAGAATCAAGTGACGCAGCAGCAAAATCAGAAAATTCAAAGTGAGATGCAGAAATCTATTCACGAGCTTGAGCGTCAGATGGGGCAGATGGCTCTTATGCAGAATGTCAGACCTCCGGGTGCTCTTCCTAGTGATACTGAAAAGAATCCAAAAGAATGCAAGGCAGTCACCTTGAGGAATGGTAGAGAGCTAGAAGAAGTGCCGCCGAAAAAGAAGAACACGAGCGAGAGGCGAGAACTTATCACCTTTAAGCCGAACCAAAGCAACGGATCACGAGCAATATGTAGGAAGTGGTGTGACCACCCTCTCCTTTCCACGGCGACCGTAAATAGAAAGCGTATTCGGCTTGCAAGAAATTTCTTGAACTCTTAAAAAGTACACATCAACATACCTTTGGTGGAGCTTTTGCAAGAAGTCCCAAAATATGCTAAATATATTAAAGATGTGGTTGCGAACAAACGGCGTTGGACGAGTTCGAGACCGGCCGTACCTCACCGAGGAGTGCGGTTCTAGAGTGAGGAGTAAAATTCCTCCAAAGTTGAAAGATCTGGGCAGCTTCACAATTTTGATCACGATTGGCAACATTGAAGTTGGGCTAGCATTGTGTGATTTAGGTGCTAGTATTAATCTGATGCCCACCTCTGTATTCCGAATGTTGGGTTTGGGAGAGCCTAGGCCAACCACTATTACGTCAGCTTGGTAATCGATCTCTTGCTTATCCCGACGGGCATTATTGAGGATGTTCCCGAAGGTAGGCCATTTATTATCTTGATTTTAGATACTTGATTATGAGGCAGATAAGAGTGTTCCTCATCATGGGAGAGGATTCTTGCCACCGTTGATGTCGTGATCCGAGTGAAAGATAGGAAGATGTCTATGACGAGCCGATGGACAAGAGGCGACTTTTGATGTGTTTAAAGCTACCAGTGCTTCCGGCCCATTATGAGGAGTTGAAGATGATTTCCGTGGTGGAGCCCGAGCTCACTAATGTCGAGTTAGATCACTTTCTAGCTTTTGCGAGATCCGTTGGAGACAGCTTTGTGTATGCCGGGAAGATCCGACAATCGATGCGTGTGAAGGAATGTCTTAGCATTCTTGACACTTCATGTGCTTATCTACGAGCAAGTAGACCGGTTGAGGAGCTAGATGTACTCGCAGTCATGGAATAAGCCAAAACCATCTATTGAAGAGGCCCTATTCTTGAGTTGAAACCATTACCTCCTCACCTTCGCTATGCTTTCGGGTAGTGGAGACACGTCTCGTAATCCTCTCCCTCGCTATTCGACCGACGTGTGCGGAGTGCCGAACGTGTGTTACGAGTGCTAAGAGATCGAGTCCGAGCCCTTGGGTGGTCGATAGTTGATATTCGAGGTATTAGTAGCTCATTTTGCATGCACAAAATATTATTAGAAGAAGACAGCAAACCTAGTATTGAGGGCCAGAGGCGACTGAACCCGATCATGAAGGAGGTGGTGAAGAAAGAGGTAATCAAGTGGCTTGACAGCTGCATTATTTATCCCATCTCTGACAGCAATTGGGTGAGTCCTGTACAATGTGTCCCGAAGAAAGGGGGCATGACTGTGGTGGAAAATGAGAAGAATGAATTGGTGCCTCAACGAACTGTTACGGGTTGGAGGATATGTATTGACTATCGCAAGTTGAACAACGCCACCGTAAAAGATCACTTTCCTTGCCCTTCATGGATCGGATGCTCGGCTGCATTGGCCGGGCACGATTATTTGCTTTTTGGATGGTTATTCTAAGTTACAACTGACCGTCATGATTGCACCCGAGGATCAAGAGAAGACCACATTCACATGTCCATATGGCACGTTTGCATTCCGAGGATGCTTCGGTTTGGCAATGCTCCTGTGTACTTTCCGGCCGATGCATGATGGCTATTTTCACCGATATGGTGGAAAATTATGTGGATTTATTTATGGTCGACTTCTCTATTTTTGGCGATTCTTTTCGATGACCGCTTTCGAATCATTTGATGCTGTGTTAGCTCGTTGTGAAGAAACGAACTTGGTACTTAACTGGGAAAAATGCCATTTCATGGTTCGAGAGGTAATCATTCTTGGGCATAAGATATCGAGCAAGGGAATAGAGGTTGACAAGGAGAAGATTGAAGCATTGAAAAATTACCACAACCCGTTTCGGTTCGGGGAGTGCGTTTTCTTGGGCACGCAGGATTCTATCGACGGCTCATCAAAGATTTTCTAAAGTTGCTAATCCAATGTGCAAGCTTTTAGAGAAAGATGTGAAGTTTGTGTTTAATGAAGCCAGCCGATCGCTTTTGATGAGTCGAAACGAAGGTTAGTGTGCGCTCCTATTATCATCGCACCCGATTGGTCTCTCGCCGTTTATTTTGATGTGTGATGCAAGTGATTTTGCTGCGGAGCCGTCCTTGGTCGTAAAAGGAAAGATTTTACATCCTATCTACTATGCCGCAAGACATTTGATGTAGCCAAGATGAACTATACCGTGCCGCAGAAGGAGTTATTGGCGGTTGTCTATGCCTTTGACAAATTTCGATCATATCTTGTGGGGCACGAAGGCGATTGTGCATACCGATCACGCGGCAGCTCGTTATCTTGTTTGCAAAGAAGGATGCAAAGCCGAGGCTTATTCGTTGGGTGTTACGCCGTGCAAGAGTTTGACATCGAGATTCTTGATCGAAAGGGCACGAGAAAATCGTAGCGCATCACTTATCGGCATTGAAGACGGGAACATTTAGGACACATGAGATGAAGCAAAGGTGGTATTAAGGAGACTTTCTCGACGAACAACTCTTTGCTCTTCAATCAGTACCGAGGTGCCATAGTATGCGTACATGGTGAACTTTATAGTAAGTGAGATTTACCCCCGGTGCTAATCGAAGAAGAAGTAGCGGATTTTGTAACATACCAAGCTTTCTGGCGGGATGAGGACGAGCCTTATTTCTACTCGAAGTTGCACGGAGCATCGCCGCGAAAGGTGTTCCGAGAGAAGAGGTCCCCGCAATTCTCGAAGTGTCACTCATCACCCCTATGGGGGACATCATGTCGGGTGAAATGTATCTGCAAAGGTACTTCTTCCAGGTTTTTCTTGGCCAACTTTGTTCAAAGATGCTCATGCCATGAATTTGTGCGAGTATGTAGCTACCGCCGCAGAACCGAAATATCTCCAAGCGTCATGAAATGCTCGCGGCATTGTAGAAATCGAGCCGTTTGATGTGTGGGTATTGACTTCATGGGTCCCTTCATACTATCCAAGGGGAATAAGTACATATTGGTTGTGTAGACTATGTCTCGGTGGGTGGAAGCCATTGCACTTCCCACCAACGATGTTAGTGTGGTGGCACGATTTAAAAAAGAACATTTTTATAAGGTTTGGAACCCTCGGGCCATCATCGGTGATCAAGGTACACACTTTGCAATCGGCTCTTCGATAAATTAACTTTCAAGTATGGGGTGAAACACAAGATAGTGACTGCTTATCATCCTCAGACGAGTGGTCAAGTGGAGGTGTCAAACAGAGAAATCAAGAGGATTTTGGAGAAGACTGTGAGCGTAAGTAGGAAAGATTGGTCATTGAAGCTTGATGATGCTCTGTGGGCATACAGAACAGCTTACAAAACTCCGATTGACGCATCTCCCTATAAGCTCATCTTTGTTAAGGCATGTCATCTACCAGTTGAGCTTGAGCATAGAGCATATCGGGCAATCAAGAAGCTGAATCTAGACATGGTTCAAGCTGGAGAAAAGAGACTGTTGCAGCTGCACGAGTTGGAGGAATTTCGCTATCATGCTTATGAAAACGTGAAAATGTATAAGGAGCGAACTAAGAGAATTCATGACAGGCGCATCCAGTCTCGTGACTTTGAGCCTCGGCAGTTAGTCTTGCTGTATAACTCTAGGCTAAAGATTTTCGGTGGAAAGTTGAAGATTAAAGTGGTCCGGGCCATTCGAGGTAGTTCGTGTACCGCAAATGGAGCAATTGAGCTAAAGAAACCCAACTCGGACGAGACATTCTTGGTGAACCGGCAAAGAGCGCGAAGGATTACTACGGGAAGGCCACCGACCACGCGAGGTCCTCCATCGATCACAGAGCAGGCCGAGGAAAGCCCAAGTCGTGTCGCGGCGTTAAATTAAGCGCTTCTCGGGAGGCAACCCGTGTGAAAAAAAATGAGAAAAACACAAAAAGTGTCGTTCCACGACCTTAACTAAGGAGCTTGTTGGGAGGCAACCCAATTTTTCATATGGTATAGGTCACGTTTGTTCATGTTGCAGATATTGGGTTGAACGAAGAAAATACAAAGTGCACAGTGATTTGCGCATCCGTTCCTCGATGCGGGGCAATCGCGCGTGAAAATCGAAACTTCCGCGTGATTTGCGCGTCGGTCTGCGCGCGATGCGGACCGATCGCACAATCGCGTCGTCCCGCTTTCCTTCCGCGATGTGGGCGGATCACGCGGGTTGACCCAGGTTTGTATTTTTTTCTCCAACTCGTGATAAAACCGTGCCCCTTCACCCCTATTCCCTCACAAAAACATTCCCTCTCTCAAACACATTCCCTCTCACATGAAAACAACTTCAAGTTGCTCCAATCCATCCCCCATTAACTTCACAAGGTAAGTGGGTTCATCTTCCAATTTTTTTTTCTTTTCTTTTCCCCTTTTCCCCCTTGCTATTGATGTTTGTAATTGTAAAGTAGGGATATGGGTATGGGCGAATCTTGGGCGGGGATTGGTATTGCTTGTGTGGTATGAGTGAGTATGGCTAGAATGTGACTCCCATTGCACAAGGGAGGGTTTCCAAACCCACCATTGTTGTCAAAAGTTAAGGGACGATTTTAGGCCCACAAGGTGTTCGATAAAAGTCCTAAACCAAGTTTTTGTGGAAATTGTGAAGTCTTGAGTAGCAATGGAGCGTTAACCAGGCATAGGAACCCTTGTGCATCTCCTCTCACCATAAAATTCGAATTGTGATGGAGAATTGGAGAGTTGTGATTTTCCATCCCAAGCCCTACAGCATGAAGTAGCTTACTTTGTTTTTGTTTGTTTTGTCATGTAGGAGTAGTTAACTTCTTTGATTTTGATTTTCGTAATGTAGTTTGAAGTAAGTGTGGGGTGAGTTCCCCAAATTAAAACAAAAAAAAAAATTCTGTTTGCTCAAGGTCGAGGTCCGAAAAAAAATTGACAGGGGCCACGCATTCTAGACTTAAGTACATGTAATATGATTAAGTGTGGGGTTGTGCCACGTCTCCCTTTTGTTACTGACCTGTACTTCTCGTTTGGTAATGCGTTGTTTTGCAGGCAAGATGGTTCACGCCAAGTCCAAGGGCAAACTGCCGCTCCTCCTCCCAAGGCACAAAAAGAGGAAGAGCACAAAACCTACCAAAGCGACAAAAGGGCAAACATCCGGAAAGGGCAAGCATCTCGCGGTTGTCATTCTTCCGGTGTCTAAAAGGACGCCCCACCCCCATCTCTCTGGGGACGGGGAAGAATGGTATGTGGGATTTGACACCTCAAAGGGATACAACCATGAGCGGGCGATCAGTCGAGTGCTTTTGAAGAAAATTTTTCGAGATATCTACAATCGCATCATCGCCATGGGATGGACGTCTGTGTTTGAACAACCGGGGCCCGTGAACATTGATTGGGTCCTGGAACTTTACGCTAGCATGCCAAGCCGCGGGAATCCCGATTCTATATTCGTTCGAAAAAATTGGGTGCCGTTGACGGCTTCGACTTTGTGCGGGGCGATTGGAGTCCTGGATGTGCCTATTGAACCATTGCTAGAATTCATCAAAAGGCCCGATTATAGAGCTATCCGGGAAACTCTTTGTGGAGCCAACTCCAGAGCTCAATGGGCACGATACTCGTGGCCTCTTCGGAAGCATCGGAGTACGAGTACGAGCAATTTTTGCAGAGAAGCCCGAGTTCGTTCGCGCGCCTTCTAAATGCCAGAATCATGCCACTCGATCACTTCTCCGAGGTCCAAAAGGAGAGAGTGTGCATAGTGTATTTCTTGATGACAGGGCAGCCGGTGAACATTGGGTATTGGATGATGCAAGAAATTCGAAGAGTGCGGGCTGGCAAGTCGAAAAGGCTGAGTTATGGAAACACTCTCACTTCCTACTTAATGAGGCTCGACGAGGAGTTGGCATACTCTACTGATAGAGTACTTGAGGCGCCCACTGACTCACTCGACATCTCAAATGTCATGGCCCCAACGAGTGCATTCGGACATCATTTGACTCCGGCAGAGGAGAGGTTCGCCCAATCCACAGTGCTAGCCCAGCTGTACTCGGGGATGATGGTTGCGAGTGAGCATTTCAACATTGATCTTTCTAGGGTCTTTATTCAGAACCCCCACACCCCACATTCTCGGGCACTTGTGGGTGAGGTGTCTCGGGCCACTGCGGATGAGGACGAAAACTCGGTTGATCGAGTAATGTGACGCATTCGAAGAAGGAGGAGGTAGAGTCGCTTATTCAAGGCGACGACAATGAAGAAGAAGAGGACGCCGAGCCAGATGATAGTGAGGCTGATGATGAGGACTACATCGATGAGGACGACTAGGCCCTAGTGGGCCCAGGGAGTATTTCTTACCTTACTTACGCTTTGTTTGTTTTCAAATATATATGCATTGAGGGCATTGCATAATTTTAAGTGTGGGGTGGGAAAATACGTCCCTGGTTTGTAACAACATGTTTTGAGGTTGCGGATGATGATTAGTATGCCTTAGGATTATTTTTTTTTTAGTAGTTTTGCATCTTAGTGTCGGAAAAGAAAAAAAAAATAGAAAAAGTTGGAAAAAATTCAAAAAAGATTTTATTTTCCTTATTTTTCTTTGATAACTTTTTAAGGCCCTCATTAGTAGGCATTCATCATCCACCCCTTTGGATTTTCTTATGGCCTCGGTTCTTTCCCGGGGGCGGGGGGGGGGGGGGGGCCGTTGAACCGGGCGTAGGTAGTTTTTTTTTCTTTAGTCATAGAAAGGGCTTTTCCTGATGACGGGTGGATGACAACCTGTTTGAGGAAAAATTAGTCCTTAGGATAGGTGTATTCAAATGCTAGGTGCACGGGTTAGGTGAAGTATTGGCATATAAGTGATCTTGAATTTTTTTGTGAAAACATGCCTTGAAATTGTATCACTTTTCTTGAAAGCACTTGAAAATGGTTTTTGTTTGACTCGTATGACCCACTTGGCATTGTTGATTTCCATTGTTGTTTGATTCGAGGGACAACCGTATCCCTCTTGTGTTGATTGTGTGCCATGTGTGAGTAAGGTTTTGCATTTGAATCCATGTTTGGTATTGACGTCTAGAACTTGCCCTGTGCGTTCACAAAGTGAAATGAAGTTCGGTTGAGCCTAGAAAACGATAGAGGCGTTGCTTTGATTAGTCACTAAAAAGCCTAAAAAGTTATCCCACCAACTTGCAAATAGCACCCTAGTTAACCCTTTTGAGCCTTTAGCCTTTTCTTTGATAGCGTTTAATTAGCCTTTACCCCTTCGTTCTATAAAACTGATTTTTGATCCAAATACTCTATGAGCACTTTAATCATTTACATTTATAATGGGAGTTGGGATGTGAAATAAAAAAGGGAAAATGGTTGTTAATTGTAATTTAGGAAGACAATGGGAGCACCGAATGAAAAGAACTAATTCACTTGTTAGTTGGGAAGTGATTTTCCAAAAAAAGAAAAAAAAAGAAAAAAAGAAACGAAAGTGTTACACCTCGGAAATTTCCCCCTTATCGTACAATGAATAGACTAACGAGGGGCATGATGTTCACGAGGTTTGGACAAGCAGGAGGTAGTAATTGATGATGCTAATTAAGATTTCCAAAGACATACGAGTTAAGGAAAGAAAGTTGTTAAGAGGAGCGAGTCATATGTTGGGTATCGAATAAGAATTACGAGTGTTGAACTAATGGTATATGAATGATGCGATTTTAAGGAAGAGTTATAATGTCCCTTGGAATGATATTGAAGTGATAAACAAGTGTTAAGAAGGTTCCATAAGGATCGGAGATCAAACGAGATTTCGACCAAACAACTTGTGAAAATTGGGACAAACATACGGCCAAGGGACATACACTTCGTATAAAATCTACGGACCGTATGTCCAGCCGTAGATCCAGCCCGAATAACATATTCTACTCAAGACCAAATATATCACCAACATACGGTCTAATAGATTTTATACGGACCGTATGTTGGTCCGTATATTCCAATCGGGACTAAAGTTGATTTTATATAAGGGACCTCCTCATTTCATTTTATTTCATCTTCCACCATTCAAGAAACCTCTAGAGTGTTCCAAACTGTGGTGTTTCATCCATGAGAAAACAATAGAAATCAAAGATCAATATCAAGAATTGGGGTGAATCAAGTGAAGGAAACCTCTCTAAAGTCATTCAAGTCAAGAAATCTAAAAGAGATAAAATGTTGGTTTTGGTGCTAAGAGTGTATCATCAATCAAGGCTTATTCCTCCATCATCTAAGGTAAGTTTCATGACCTTTTCATGTTATTTGAAGTAGTTATAAGTTGAAACACATGGATTGTGAAAGAGTATAGGAAATGGGTCACAAATATGAGGATAGTGTCATTATTGAATGATAGTTGTATGGGTCAATATGTGAATGAAATGGTTATGTTGATGATATAAATACGTTATAAATGATATTTAGAAATGAAAGGAGTATTGGATATGAAAGAATGCGATGATTGACTTCTTAAACCGTGATTATGGGAGATTTTAGTGAAATCATGAATTGTGGCCAACGTAATTAGATGATGCCTATTGTTTACGATATTGTGATTGTTGCTAGCCCGAACGTTGGGAGTTGATATGGAATATGGCGGAAAGGAGTATAAACAAAGGAAATGCTACCCAAATTTCTATAGCTTTAATAAGCATATGTTTTCGCGACGATATAGCTAATGTCGATATCCGAATTCTCTTGAAGGTATAAACAAGTGCATTCAAGGAGAACGAGCAAGCGATAGACTAGTAAACGACAAAGGTATGCGAGGCTAATCCGCTTCCTTCTAAGGCATGAATCCTATGTATGCATTTTCTCCTCCCTATGAGATTTCTATCTCCAAGTGAGTTAAAAGGTCCTCGCTCATGAATAGCTATACGAGATAATAGCTATGAGATGAATACGATAATGATGGTAGCAAGCTTAAGTCTAGAGATGCTATAGTGCGCTATGATATGATGCTCGTGTTATAAAAGCTAATGATGCTATATGCAATCTAGTGATGTTGATCATCGTACCCACTCACCTTATACTTGTTCCTTCAAGGTGAGGCGTACCATACTTATGAATGCTCATAATGACATCGGGGGTTCACGACCTTACGTCACCCCGATAATGTATGACTATCTATGAGTCCCTATACATGTATTGTAATAAGTCTATGATGACAAGCATACTATGACGAGTTATGATAAGCATATTGTGTTGAGCATGATATAATGAGCACTTGATGATATTACACCGCGCCTAGTTGGCCGGACAGTCACCGCCAAGGCGAGTGGGTGGTGCCTGTTTGTACCATGGCCAAATAGCACGGGCGGCCCGCATGTACCTAGTGGGCGACATGAGATGATACCCCGAACGCCGAGGCCTACCGACGCAAAGAAAATTAATGTGGCAAGAATTTGTTGATGCTTTCATTCATCACTATTTGCCACCCGAGGTCCGCCGAGCTAGGGCGGATAGATTTCTAAATTTGAAGCAAGGTAACATGAGAACCCGGGAGTATAGTCTTCAATGTAATTCTTTGGCTAGATATGCTCCTACTATGGTAGACGACATGGGCGACAGGGTGCACAGATTTGTGAGTGGCTTAGGGCCATATTTATTTAAAGATTGCTTAACGGCTTCATTGCAAGATGGGATGGACATATCCCGTATTCAGGCCCATGATCAAAATCTTGAAGGGCAACAACCTCCGCAGAGGGGTGACCGCGATGTTGATAGAGGGCAAAGCAAAAGAGCCAGATCTATGGGCACAGGTCGTGATTATAGAGGGGGATCGAGACAGACATTTTCTGGGAACTCAGGCCAGTCAGCGACGAGTGCACCTCCCCAATTTGCAGACAGAAGATTTGATCGCTCCTTCCGTTCAGGACAGGGCTAGAGTTCAAGGGCCCCAGGTTCACAGTTTGGGGGTGATTACAATCAGAGGAGACCTCTAGTGCCGCGATGCAGCCAGTGCGGTAGATTACATTCTGGACAGTGCCACCAGGGTTCAGACGCTTGTTATGCTTGTGGTCAGGTAGGGCATATGATGAGAGATTGCCCGTCGATGAGCGGCAGAGCTAGGACCCAGCCCACAGGATCAGCGGCCGGTTCTTCATCACACGTCCCTGCGGGCGGACTCTTCGGACTCAAACGGCCGAGGTAGAGGCCGAGGGGAGTATCTACTTCGGGTGCACACACGGCACCGCTTATATGCTAGCCGGACGACAGGATCTCGAGTCCTCTCCAGATGTAGTTACAGGTACATTAACTGTGTTTTCTCATGACGTGTATGCATTGATAGATCCGGGTTCCACGTTATCATATATTACCCCCTATGTTGCTAATCGTATTGGGGTTGAAGACCCGGTGAACCAATTAAACCCTTTGAGGTGTCTGCCTTGGGTTGGTGATCCCGTATATAGCTAAACAAGTGTATAAAGGTTGTATAATTGTGATATGTGATCGCCAAACCAAAGCTGATTTAGTTGAGCTAGAAATCTTTGGACTTTGATGTTATAATGGGTATGGATTGGTTGGCCTCATGCTATGCTAATGTTGACTGCCGAATGAAGTTAGTCCGATTTCAATTTTCGGGAGAGTCCGTGCTTGAATGGAAAGGTAATACAGAAACTCCGAGAGGTAGGTTTATTTCCTACCTTAAGGCAAGAAAGATGATAGCTAAGGGATATATTTATCATTTAGTCCGAGTTTGTGACACCGAGGCAACATCGCCAACTTTCCAATCTGTTCCGATAGTGAATGAATTTCCGGATGTATTTCCAGATGAACTTCCAGGCCTTCCTCCAGAAAGGGAGATTGACTTCGCCATTGATATGTCGCCGGCTACCGAGCCTATTTCTATTCCTCCTTATCGAATGACTCCGGCAGAATTGAAAGAGTTAAAGGCCCAGTTGAAAGATTTGCTTGAGAAGGGGTTTATTAGGCCCGATTCATCACCGTGGGGGAGCGCCGGTCTTATTTGTGAAAACGAAAGATGGCTCCCTACGAATGTGTATTGATTATAGACGGTGAACAAGGTGACGATAAAGAACAGTATCCTCTTCCAAGAATTGATGATTTATTTGATCGCTACAAGGTGCCAAGTGGTTTTCCAAAATAGATGCGAGGTCGGGTTATCATCAGTGAGAGTCGGAGAAAGAAGACATTCCTAAGACAGCTTTTAGAACAAGATATGGCCATTATGAATTTCGAGTGATGTCGTTTGGGCTGACAAATGCGCCGGCAGTGTTTATGAACTTAATGAATAATGTATTCAGGCCTCTCTTGGATTTGTTCGTGATAGTATTCATTGATGATATTTTAGTGTATTCTCGCACAGAATCAGAACATGCAGATCATCTACGTATTGTTCTTGGAATTCTCCGTACTCGGGAATTGTATGCAAAATTTTCAAAGTACGAGTTTTGGTTAAATTCTGTGATATTCTTGGGCCATGTGATTTCAGATGATGGCATTAAAGTTGATACTCAGAAGATAGAGGCGGTGAAGACTTGGCCAAGGCCTACGACGCCTACAGAAGTTCGTAGTTTTCTAGGTTTGTTGTGTTATTATAGAAGGTTCGTAGAGGGCTTTTCATCCATTTCAGCTCCATTGACGAAGTTAACCCAGAAATTAGCAAAATTTCAGTGGGACGACGCTTGCGAGCATAGCTTTCAAGAGTTGAAGGACAGATTAACCTCAGCTCCAGTTCTAACGCTTCCAGAAGGGCCGGATGGCTATGTTGTATATTGTGATGCTTCCGGTGTTGGGTTAGGGTGCGTATTAATGCAGCATGGAAGAGTCATCGCTTATGCTTCGAGACAGCTGCGAAAACATGAAAAGAATTACCCAACTCACGATCTTGAATTGGCTGCAGTTATACATGCATTAAAAATGTGGAGACATTACTTGTATGGTGTACATGTTGATATCTACACAGATCATAAGAGTCTCCAATATATTTCCAAACAGAAGGAGTTAAATCGGCAACGACGGTGGTTAGAGTTCTTGAAGGATTATGATGTGAATATCTTATACCACCGGAAAGGCAAATGTGGTAGCAGATGCGCTTAGTCGCCGATCAATGGGTAGCGTATGTGAAGTTCCATCGGAAAAGAAAGAAATGATTCATGAACTCCATCAATTAGCTAACCTTGGAGTACGTATAATTGACTCAGGTGATGCAGGAATTAGTGTCAACAATCTCACAGTTTCATCCTTGGACACAGAGATAAAAGAGCGCCAATACGAGGATTCCAAATTGAAGTATTATAAAGGTGTGAAACTCCCAAAAGAAAAGTCACCATTTGAAGTCTCGGTAGATGGGGTTCTCAGGTACCAGAACAGGTTATGTGTTCCGGATGTGGCTGAACTACGCCGCCGAATTCTAGAAGAAGCTCATTATTCTCGGTATTCTATTCATCCAGGAGCGACAAAGATGTATCATGATCTTAGATTGATGTATTGGTGGGATGGCATGAAAAGAGACATAGCAGAATTTGTAGCCCAATGCCCAAATTGCCAGCAAGTAAAGATAGAACATCAAAAGCCAGGGGGATTATTGCAAGCAATGGAGATTCCTACGTGGAAATGGGAAGTGATCAACATGGATTTCATTGTAGGATTGCCCCGCTCTCGAGGCAAGTATGATTCTATATGGGTGATTGTGGATAGATTGACAAAAGCAGCCCATTTTCTTCCAGTCAGAACTACATATTCAGCAGAAGATTATGCAAGGTTATATCTTAAGGAGATTGTGAGACTTCATGGCGTTCCAATATCTATCATTACGAACAGAGGAGCACAGTTTACAGCTAAGTTCTGAAAATCCTTTCAAGAGGGTCTAGGTACTCAAGTAAGGCTCGGCACGGCATTTCATCCGCAAACTGACGGACAAGCCGAGCGTACTATACAGACTTTGGAGGATATGCTACGAGCATGCATACTAGATTTTGGTGGTAGTTGAGATGACCACTTACCCCTAATCGAATTTGCCTATAATAATAGCTATCATTCCAGTATCCAAATGGCTCCGTATGAAGCTTTATATGGAAGGAAGTGTAGATCTCCAATTGGATGGTTTGATGTCGGAGAAGTACAATTAATAGGCCTCGATCTGATTCAACAAGCGGTAGAAAAAGTCAAGATGATCCGAGATCGATTATTGACAGCCCAAAGTCGCCAAAAGTCTTATGCGGACAATCGCCGGCGAGATCTAGAATTTCAAATTGGTGATTGGGTATTTCTGAAAGTGTCGCCAATGAAAGGGGTGATGAGATTTGGTAAGAAAGGGAAGTTGAGTCCTCGATATATTGGACCCTATAAAATCACTTGCAAGGTGGGTCAAGTAGCATATGAATTGGATTTGCCTTCAGAGCTTGAATTAGTTCATCCCGTATTCCATGTTTCAATGCTCCACAAATGTGTTGGAGATCCCACAAAGATTGTGCCAATAGATGATGTTCAGATTACAGACAAGCTAGTCTATGAAGAAGTGCCTATTGCCATACTAGACAGGCAAGTACGAAGGCTTCGAAACAAGAAAATAGCTTCAATTAAAGTCCTATGGCGAAATAACAATCGGGAAGAGATGACTTGGGAGGCGGAAGAGAAGATGAAATCTACATATCCGCATTTATTCCAATATCCAGAAGAGATCTATGATGAAACATCGAAATGATAAGGTATGTATGCTTTACTTTTATGTATATGGGTCGTGTGTGGCCAATTTGTATCGTTATTGTGTTGTGGCCCTGTGAGGAAATGATATTATGGGTTGTTGTGACAGGGTGGTAGCGCCATATTACAGGGGAAACTCTGGCGAAATTTTTCCAGAATACCCGACGGCTTAACATTCGGGGACGAATGTTCCAAAAAGGGGGGAAGAATGTTACACCTCGGAAATTTCCCCCTTATCGTACAATGAATAGACTAACGAGGGGCATGATGTTCACGAGGTTTGGACAAGCAGGAGGTAGTAATTGATGATGCAAATTAAGATTTCCAAAGACATACGAGTTAAGGAAAGAAAGTTGTTAAGAGGAGCGAGTCATATGTTGGGTATCGAATAAGAATTACGAGTGTTGAACTAATGGTATATGAATGATTCCCTAAGGAAGAGTTATAATGTCCCTTGGAATGATATTGAAGTGATAAACAAGTGTTAAGAAGGTTCCATAAGGATCGGAGATCAAACGAGTCGACGAAACAACTCTCGGAAAACTGGGCAAACATACGGCCGGACATGCGTCCCGTATAAAATCTACGGACCGTATGTCCAGCCGTAGATCACCCGAATAACATATTCTCTTTTGGACCAAATATACGGTCCAACATACGGTCGAGAGATTTTATACGGACCGTATGTTGGTCCGTATATTCCAATCGGGACTAAAGTTGATTTTATATAAGGACCTCCCTCATTTCATTTTATTTCATCTTCCACCATTCAAGAAACCTCTAGAGTGTTCCAAACATTTCATCCATGAGAAAACAATAGAAATCAAAGATCAATATCAAGAATTGGGGTGAATCAAGTGAAGGAAACCTCTCTAAAGTCATACAAATCAAGAAATCCCAAAAGAGATAAAATAGGGTTTTGGTGCTAAGAGTGTATCATCAATCAAGGCTTATTCCTCCATCATCTAAGGTAAGTTTCATGACCTTTTCATGTTATTTGAAGTAGTTATAAGTTGAAACACATGGATTGTGAAAGAGTATAGGAAATGGGTCACAAATATGAGGATAGTGTCATTATTGAATGATAGTTGAGTTGAATCATGGAAATGGTTATGTTGATGATATAAATACGTTATAAATGATATTTAGAAAATGAAAGGAGTATTGGATATGAAAGAATGCGATGATTGACTTTTGTCGTGATTATGGGAGATTTTAGTGAAATCATGAATTGTGGCCAACGTAATTAGATGATGCCTATTGTTTACGATATTGTGATTGTTGCTATGAACGTTGGGAGTTGATATGGAATATGGCGGAAAGGAGTATAAACAAAGGAAATGCTGCCCAAATTTCTATAGCTTTAATAAGTATGTTTTCACGACGATATAGCTAATGTCGATACGAATTCTCTTGAAGGTATAAACAAGTGCATTCAAGGAGAACGAGCAAGCGATAGACTAGTAAACGACAAAGGTATGTGAGGCTAATCCCTTCCTTCTAAGGCATGAATCCTATGTATGCGTTTTCTCCTCCCCTATGAGATTCCTATCTCCAAGTGAGTTAAAGGTCCTCGCTCATGAATAGCTATACGAGATAATAGATATGAGATGAATATGATAATGATGGTAGCAAGCTTAAGTCTAGAGATGCTATAGTCTATGATATGATGCTCCTAAGAAGCTAATGATGCTATATATGCAATCTAGTGATGTTGATCGTCGTACCCACTCACCTTATACTTGTTCCTTCAAGGTGAGGCAGAATACTTATGAATGCTCATAATGACATCGGGGGTTCACGACCTTGCAAAGGTCACGTGAAAGCTGAATGTAAACTATCTATGAGTCCCTATGCATGTATTGTAATAAGTCTATGATGACAAGCATACTATGACGAGTTATGATAAGCATATTGTGTTGAGCATGATATAATGAGCACATGATGATATTACACCGCGCCTAGTTGGCCGGGCAGTCACCGCCAAGGCGGGCTATACCACCATGGCCAAATAGCGTGGCGCCTTCTTAGTGGGCGGCATGAGATGATACCCCCGGACGCGGGAGGCACACTGGATGTTGTAATTAATGCTATTGCTAATGTTGATTATCACCGCACCTATCTTCGGGAGTTTATACATTTATGCATATATGATATGATGATGAGTATGAGAGTAAGTCAGCATGCATTACTTCCTTTATGATTCAGTCAGTTACAGATTGCTCCTCGTTGATGCCTCCTTATTTCATTGATATCTTATTATTGTTTCCACTTACATACTCGGTACAATATTCGTATGTGCGTCATTTTCTTCGGACGTTGTGTTCATGCCTGAGAGGAGACGGAGGTGATCCCGGATTCATAGGGGTACGGCGCCATCGAGTTTGAGAGCACTCTATTTTCCGGAGGTGCTATGCATTATTCTTTTGGTACATATATGTATATATTCATGATTGGGCATGACGGGGTCCTGTCCCGTCCATATGTCTAGTACTCTAGTAGAGGCTCGTAGATACGCAGTGTGGGTAGTATGGCCCCATGGTCTTCATGTATATGCATGTATATACCTATATATATTATTTTGATAGCCGAAGGGCTTACGTTTATAAAAGCAAATGTGTTGCAAATGATAGTAGTTGTATATGATTATGAGCATATAGTATGAATGAGGGCAGATAAGTGTGACATGAGCGGTGTTCGGTGGTTAGCCCCGGATACCCGTCGCGGCCCGTAGCTCGGGTCGTGACAGAAAGAAATCTGAAAAAAAAATGCGTGTAGCGAAAAAGTTTTCCTTTTAACTTGTGTGACTTTTAAAGAGTGGTGCTTAAACAAAGAAAATGGGTGAATTGGGAGAAATTTAAAGGTTGGTTGGTGTTGAATAAGGGCTAATGAAGAAATTGTGCAAGAATGATAAAAGTATATGTATTAAAGTGCTTAGGGAGGTTAGTCACTATTATCCGAAAATTCCTACCCGTCCCTTAGCCTACATTACAACCCTCGAAGTCCTACTTGATTCTAGGTTCGTCTTACTTGTATTAGTGGAGTGGTTACACTACGGGCAAGCCTATGGTATGTCGTACTTTACCTGTAATATTCTTTGTGAGAGTGAGCATACTTAATGATTTTATGTCCATTGATTTAAACATATGTGGTTCTTGAGAGATATGGGCTACTTTAATTTGGTGAGGGCACATAATTAGCAATAGAGTGGTGAAGTGTTGATTTCTTGATCATAAGGCTGATTACATGTTTTAAAGTGGTGTCGTTGGGTCAATTGGTCTTAAAAATTGAAGTGTTTTTTCAGGAAGGTGGTCCTTGGTGCTGAAAATGAGGTTTTAAATCTTTGGCATGGCTTTTGGAAATTGGCTTGTTGTTTTGGTTTTGAAAATTTTCTTTTGAGATAGTCATACTAGCCGAATCCCGTTGCAGACCTGTTTGAATGAGTTGAGCTAGAAGTGTAGTTTGGTGTTGGTTTGTGTTTGCTCGAGGGCGAGCAAAGTCTAAGTGGGGGTGGTGATATTTGGCACAAATATCATGTTTTGTGTCATTTTACATCCTACTCTTATGACTTTTATCGCTTAATTCATGATGCAATCGTCGTATTTGAACTTATGTCGTCATATTTCATGTGTATAGGTACGAAGATGAAAACCGATGGAAAAATGTGCTTAAAGTGATTGATTCTGGAGCATATGACGATCAGACGAGATGACGAGTCGAAGACCACAACTGACGAACTAAAAGGAAAAAAATTGAACTGAAGATCTCGCTTTTCATCCGCATCGCGTGAAGAAAGCGGACAAAACCAGCCCAGGCACTACCATCAGGCGATCCTTCCGCATCGCGGAAGGAAGCGAGGTTACGCGACGCTGCGGGTTTCGTGAGCTTTCGACTAGGATTTGGTTTCCTTATTTTTTGTTTTTACCCTAGACTATATATAGACGTTTTATTAGCTGAAAATGGTGTGCTGGGATATTTTGGAAGACTTGTAAGCCATCGTTCCAATTCTCTCTCTAGGTTTATTTTATTTTTCATCTTTTTTAACCCTAGATTATTCATGAATTCTTTTGTCTATGATCGAATCATGAGTAGCTAAACTTCTTAATTCTAGGGTTGTGGCAAAAGACTTGGAAGTTGGTTTGATGACAATTATTATCTATTGATTTTCCATATTTTGGGTTGCTTATTTATTCTTGATCTTAATTGTTTGATTATCTGGCCAATAGTTAGACACTATCTGTGGTGCGCGAATTGGACTTGAGAAAGGGAATTCACGTACGTAATAAGAATAAATAGAGTTTGTTCGATTTAATCGTTTCGCTACGAGGATAGAGATATACCCTTTAGCCCTACTTAGTTGAATACGGAGAAATAAATGCGTTCTTGTTACCTCTGATGACCATAGAGATATAGGCGTTATAGTAACTTCTACAGGCTTGTGAGTAGTTCGAGAGAATATCATAAAGCATAATTAACCCGTCAACCAGTAACCCAGGAAATACAATAGGTGGAATTGTCCAAAGATCAACTGGATTGTCGAAAGCCATGACCCTAGATCTTTCTCTCATCTGATAATTCTTACAATCTTTGTCAAGATATTCCCAGTCACAAAAACACCCATCACAAATTGTTTACTTTTCAGTTTTAGTTTAGTACAATAAACATCTTGATTTTCACTTTCTTGAATAGTTTCATCCGAATTTGAATTAGCTTAATAGTAGAATCTAAGTCTCGTAGGATCGATATCTGGACTTAACAGTCTATATTACTTGTACGACCACGTATACTTGCGTGTACGTTTGGGAGCAACATAAACCAAGACATAAAGAGTATAGAACTCAGCAGTTTAGGCAGCATAGAGTTAATCTCCAGGGCAGAAGAATTATCAGATTTGAATAGAAAAACATAATAGAGGGATGGCCCTTTGCACTTCAAACCTTTCCAAACAAAATAGGCAATGAGGTATACAGACAAGGTATAATGCCTTTCAAGCTATAGTTTTAAAGAAAGTGAAATTTGTGTCTTTTTTAGCTTTAGCAGCATCTTAAAAAAAGAGGGAAACACAAAGAACTCTAAGCAGATCATATGATTTTAGTGATTTAGTGTTTCATTTCAATACAAGACTTAATACCAAGACTTCAACCTAACTAAATCCCTCCCTGTTTCCAGAAATCAACAACCTCAAAATGCACAGACCTCTTTTAATTATAACAGCCTATTTGAGGAGTAACAGTTTCATTTTTTTTATTCCTTCCCTTTGGTCTGATGATAGGAGTGAAATATCAAGGGTGTATATATGGTAAAACACATATCCCATAGACCTTTAAGGCATGCCATGGCACTATTTATTTGGAGGAAAGATACTATGAGCCAAGTTATACTTAGCCCTTCTCAATCCTCTCCTGAAGGTGCCTTTAAAAGGCTTTCTCAGGTCAAGTGACTCATAGTTTGTCTACATACACTTATGGCCTTGTAATTTAATCATTAAACCAATCCCAAAGCTTAACCAGTGATGATGTGGTTAGTATTTTCAATCAACTTAACCTAGACTTCTAATCTTGAAGTTGCTTTTAACCTCTTTTGATCATGGAAGTTAAAAGAAAAACATATACATCCATTTTTTAAAGGTTGATTTTAAGATGGCACAGATCAGGAAAGGACTACAACAATATATTTCATCCTCAAAGAAGATCACCATCAACCTCATCTTTAACTACGGTCACTATTTTTTTAACATTTCTAGACATCACTTTATAAAAGAAACACCAAACAGCTGACATGAAGAGGGGCCTAGACAAACTCACATCAAAATTCTTTTCCCCTTTCCTTCTTAGCTCTTTTAGCCATAAAATCTTAGGTGATTAGTCCTAAAGCGATATTATGGATGCAAACGACACATAGACATTTCCTGTTAACCTGTTTAGCTTTTAAAAGCCCTTCTTAAGATCATTCATGCATATTTCTAGCATTATAAGTTCAAACTCAAACTAAACCTCAATTCCAAAACTCAAGTAATTCTAATTTTTTTTCTTGATTAACCATTTCAACAACCAGAAAGCATATTAGGGCTCAGAGACCCATTCAGTGTTGCTAGGCCCTTTTTTAGACTTAGGCATGAACCAGATGTAGAAGAGGGCAAGATCTTGTGATATAGACAACAAGACTAGCCCCTATTCAGACACATAGACAACAAGACTAGCCCCTATTCAGACACATAGTTATCACATGTAATTAGCATGGTAGGGTCTAAGTGTTCTAGCTTGGCCTAAGTGATGTTATAGCTTCATAAGCCTATATTAACCTTCAAATGAACTGTTCATAGCCAGAGGTCAATTCAAAATCCTTCTATTCCCAGTTTCAATATAAGGTTAGGAGCCTCAAATCAACATCTTTTACCTAGTTAAGCCAATTACTCTTTAAGGTTGATTCAAACAAGTCCTCACATATTCATTTAAGCTAAGACATTAGAGCTTATAACTAAGTATAAACTTAACAATGATCTAGATAACCATTAGTGCCTAAAAAAATCTTCGGGGGGGGGGGGGGGTGTATTTAACCTTAACAAGATATTCAAAAACATAACATTTAGCAACCAACAACTGATAGAGCAAGTTAGAGACTAAGCAAGATAGCATTAAGCAGCGAGAACATGAGCTAACTAACAATATATTACCACACTAAGCACCATAAAAACTTAAAGCAAATAAAAAACAAGATAGTAAATTACCTTTTTTGAGCGTAGCCGGAGCAAGAATGGATTTGGAGCCTCCTTTGTACTTCCGAATCCTCAACTCGAGCCACACTAACAAATGAAAAAAAAAAACAATGCAAATATTTAGAACTAAAGAGACTCGAACCCTAAGAAGGTTAAGTCTTAAATTTTTTACTATAAGCCTAAATGTCGAACTTTTGATACTCAAATTCAGGCTCTTGAGGTTGTGAAAACTTATTAAATGTGAGGGTTGGGGTTCTATAAATAGAACCCCAAAACTACTAAAAACCCTAAGAACCATCGATGTGGGAGTTGTAAATTTTTCAGCAAATTGAACTTGTATTTAGAAATAAACGGTTCAGATTTCCCTAAACGACAATGAAAGGCTCGATTTAAACCCTTCCACTCTCAATCCAGGTCGATCTGAACTCGACCAATGAAAATCGAGAATGTACAGTCACAACACAACAAACATAATGAAGAAAATCAGATCTTTGACTTGAAATTAAAAAGAAAAAATGAAAGAAAAGAGGAGTATTACCACGTTTGGGGTGAGATGGGGGTGGAAATGGAGTTGAGGAATTTATTGTTAGCTCAAAATGGGTGGTACACGACTGTCCAAGTCTGTGTCTTCTGCATCGTTGCCATTTTGGGCATGAGAGAGGAGAGAGAGACAAGGCAGCAACTAGGGTGTAGGCGAAAAGAGGAAGAGAGAGGAGAGGTAGGGCATAGGGGGTGTTTGGTATGAAATGAAATGTTGAGAGGGGGTATTACCCCTTAAGCTGAGTGGATTTGGGCTGGGTCTCGGTCCATTTTTGGACTGGACTCGGTCCAAGTTGTAAAGAAAATGAGGATGGCCCTTTTACATATGTATATAACGTATATGTATATGTGTATATAATGTATAGACGCGTATAAATAGTAAGATGAGTAAGTTAATAAACGGGTAAAACTAAAATATCGATTATTGATCTCGATACTTCAATCATAATCAAATTAGGACATAATTAACCTAATAATTAATTTAAAATATGTCTAATTGTGTAAATAAGCTCAATTTCGCAAATATAGCCTTAATTGAATTAAAATCTAATTGGCCATTCTAATTAGAACCCTTTTTTGACTTAACTAGATAATTAAAGTTAAATTACACTAATGACCTCAGTTAATTTGAGCCAAATGAATTTGGCCATTTCAATTAAGGCCATAAAAAGGCTAATTCGGCAAAATTGACCCCAATTGCTTTAACCATGAATTGATTAATTCAATTGTGGCCATAACCAAAAAAATTAAACAATTAAAAATAAATTTGTAATAATTCCCCTCCTATTGACTAGTCAATCAAATTAAATAGTAAATCAGTTCATTAATTTAAATCAATTATGCAAGCACACAGAATTAAAGGTTGAGGGGTAGAATGGTTAATTCTTTTAATTTCTCAAATTCCTTGGATTTAAAGAGAATAAATCATTTGTTAATTGGTCTTTTTGACAAATTAGCAATTAAGTGAATAATTATTCTAAATTTTTTTTGCCTTTGATTAATCCCAACAAAATATTTCATAAATGTCATAAAGATGCCAATTAATTTTTAAATAATTTATGATGTCATAAAACCCTCTTTATCAATTTAAAGGAGTAAAATATTGACCTAAAAAATTTATATAAAAATTATTTAAACCCTTTAAGATGCATGGCCCATTTTATTTATTATCCAAGGACCCTGAGTAATTAAAATAAATTATGGGTGGTAAAAAATTAGGTGTCAAAAACTGCCCCTTCGGTGTTCGGGGATGGCGGGACCATCCCTTAGCAACTAAATTTGACTAACCCTAATTTTTGACTGACCTGACTTATTCCACCCTTCATTTTCATGCATTTTTCACATACGTGGCCGGACCCTGGCTTCTGGGTTTCCTACATATCTTCGGTTATACGAGAAGAGTATGTCCCTTATGCGGGAATACCTTCAAATTTCCCGGTGTGTGTCCGATCGGTCGCAGTTTTTAGTAAAGAAAATTAAAACAAGACAAATTATGGCTGAGTCTGAGATTGGATGGCTTCCAAATCCTGGCCAGAGAGCTTGACTCTCATGGGCACCTTATCTTGATCGACTGTGCAAGAAAAAGTTCCATGTTTGCTCCGCAATTTGTCTGGATCTGGTTCAGCAAGCCAGTTCCTTTCTGGCGGCTGTGTTCTTGTTGACAATATTGCAGATATTCTTCGTGGAATTTTTGGATGAATGGCCCTCTTAGATGTTTGCATGAATGGACCTCTCGGTTGTTTGCATGAATGGCCCTCTCGGTTGTTTGCATGAATGGCCCTTTTGGTAATTTGATATGAATGGACCTCTCAGCAATTTGATATGAATGGACCTCTCAGCAATTTGATATGAATGGCCCTCTCGGCAGTTGGTACGAATGGCCCTCTCAGCTACTTGTATGAATGGCCCTCTCGGCAATTTGATATGAATGGCCCTCTTGGCAGTTTGATATGAATGGCCCTCTCGGCAGTTTGATATGAATGGCCCTCTCGGCAGTTTGATATGAATGGCCCTCTCGGCAATTTGATATGAATGGCCCTTTTAGCTGTTAAATAAATGAATGGCCTTCTCGGTGTCACGACCGACCTAGTGGGCCATGACCGGTACCCGGAGCTGGGTACGAAGCACCTCTCATCATGCTAACTGTCATCCCCAACCTGAACATGCATCATTCTCAGCACACAACTTATCATGAAACAATCTCTAAATATCTCCCAAAACATATGTATGTCCATAAGCTCATGAGGCTACGAAAATGATGTACAGAATATACAATGAAGAAGTCGCATAGCATCCATAACCCACACATAAGTATCTACGAGCATCTAACTAGAGTACTGAAATCATAAGGACGGGACAGGACCCCGTCATGCCCCAATATGTACACAAAAGAATATACCAATAGGCTGCACCTCCGGAGTAGTGGGGTGCTCCTGTAAATCTGCTGAGTAGGCTCCTAAGCGTCTACGCCGTCTCCCTGTCTACCTGTGGGTATGAGCACAGCGTTTATAAGAGAAAAAGACGTCAGTACGAATAATGTAATGAGTATGTAAGGCATGCATATCAACATAATAAAGAAGTAGGAGAACATGAGATGAAGAGATAACCTGTAACTGATTGCCACTTAAGGCAGAACCATGCATGCTTACAATAAAAACATCATATCATGTACACATATATATAAACTACCCGACCATATAGGTATGGTGTGATCATCATTAGCCCGCATCCGGGCCTCCCGCGTCCGGGGTAAATATCTCAAGCCGCCCACTAGTGGTGTCTGCCTGGCCATATAGGCGCGGTGTAATCATCATCATAGCTGCCCACTATGCCCATCGCAGTGGTGACTGCCCGGCCAAATAGGCACGGTGTAATCTTATATATACATAATATGAAGCATGCATGAGAGCTCAAGTAAAAGCTATAACTCTATCGGAGTGACAAAAGGTCGGGAGCCTCCGATTATATTATGGAATAATCATCATCCCTATGTCTCACCTTGAAGGAACTAATATCGTGAGGTGAGGCAACAACAAGAAGTAACATCAATGAAATCATAAAAATAGGATTATCAAACTCATGAAAGCATCACTAGCATCATCATCATCATAGAACATATCTCATAAGAAGCTATTAAGAATCTTTAACTTTCATCTTTGGAATGTAAGAAGGTCATGGAAATGTAAGAAAGGAAACGCAGCAGAAGAGTCATGCCTTTGAAAGAAAAGGAATTAGCCTTACATACCTTTACGTCTCCTTAACGACTAAGGGCTCTCCTTCCAAGCTCACAACTCTACATTTAAGAGAATTTGTACTAAAGTTAGATCATTAGAAACACGCTTAAGTCTAGGCTAAAACGACTAAGGGCTAACGAAAATTGGGCAACATTTCCTTTGTTTCATCAACTTCCTCCATATGATAAACAACTCCCAAATAGCAATAGAAACACCCATAATATCATAATCAATAAACTTCTTCAAGTTAAACATTATTCAATCCTCACAATTCTCTTTTAATTCATCCACAACCATGACTACATTACAACAACATATTCATTTTTCACATAATGCTCCCCCAATAGCATTAGCATCATTCATAACAAGATTATACTCATCTCATGCTAAGAATCATGGCTCAAATGAACTTACTACTCAAAATACCCTTACTTCCATATTTTGGGCTCATATTCTACTTTCTTCTCTAATCCAAGTCTTTCAACCACTCAATACTTGTAATAACATGAAATAGATGTAAAAATCACCTTTGATTATGTAGGAATGATCTTTGGTGGAAGATACTACACTTGAGAAAACCCCAACTTCAACACAAAAGGGATTCTTGGCTCCCAGAAACCCTAGTGAGCCTCTTTACTCTTGATCCTCTTGATTCTTGCTAATCAATCCTTGATTCCTCTTAGATTAGTGTGGATATGATATGGGGAATGTTCTAGAGCTTTGAAGAGTTGTGGACAGTATGGGAAATGAATTAAATTGTCATGGGTCATATATATAAAGCAATAGAAAAATATGGAAAAAGTGACCCGATCGAGTTATACGGACACTTATACGGTCCGTATAACTTTATACGGTCCGTATAAGAGACCGTATAATGCCATTGGGGATTTACCTTTTTTTTTAAAGGTTATACGGACCCTTGTACGGACTGTATGTTGGTCGTATAACTCCATTTTTTCGAAATTATTCTCGTCGATTTGTTTGATCTCAAATCCTTATGGAACCTTCTCAACACTTGTTTAATACTTCATTAACCATCTAAGGAGCCTTATAACTTCTCCTCGAGATATTACTAAATAATCCTTAACTCGATAGTTCGTGAAACCTTCCCAAAACGCGGCTTATACTTCACTTTCTTGTCTTGCCTCAAATGTCTTTGGAATCTTAATTAGAATTGTTAAGTATCCCTTCTTACTTGTAGGGACATCGTGTACACCTTACTTGCGTTAGTCTATTCTGCACAACGACCCGAAATTCCGAGGTGTAACACTCTCTTCCCCCACCTCTCGTCCCTCGAATGCTGGTTCACAGGATTCTACGAAATTTGCCGCAGTTTCCCCTGTAATATGGCACTACCATCCTGTCACAGCAACCCAAAATAATATCACCACATAGGGCTACAACAACAATGGCAAGAAAACATGTTCACACACTACCAAAAGCATCAAAAGAAAATATTACGTACCTTAGGAAAATGATGTTTCATCTTGATTCTCTTCCGGGGGTGGAAATAACCGTGGATATCTGGACTTCATATCTTCTTCTGCTTCCCAAGTCATTTCCTCTCTGTTATTATTTCTCCATGAGACCTTGACTGAGGCTACCTCTTTGTTCCTGAGTTTTCGCAATTGCCTATCTAGTATAGCAATGAGTACCTCTTCATAAGCCAACTTCTCGGTAACTTGAACGTCATCTACCGGCACAACTTTAGAAGGATCTCCAACACATTTGCGGAGCATCGATACATGAAAAACTGGATGGACTGATTCAAGTTCTGGAGGTAGATCTAGCTCATAAGCTACTTGGCCCACCTTGCGCACAATCTTATAAGGTCCAATATATCGAGGACTAAGCTTGCCATTCTTGCCAAATATCATTACCCCTTTCATTGGCGACACTTTTAGGAATACCCAATCATTGACTTGGAATTCCAAGTTCCATCGGCGATTGTCCGCATAAGACTTTTGGCGACTTTGAGCTGTCAACAATCGGTCTCGGATGAGCTTGATCTTTTACATCGCTTCTCGAATCACCCCCGGGACCTATGGGCTGGGTCTCTCCGACTTCAAACCATCCAATTGGCGATCTACATTTCCTTCCGTACGTAGCTTCATACGGAGCCATCGGATGCTAGAATGATAACCGTTGTTATAGGCAAATTCAATAAGTGGCAAATGATCATCGATTCCTCCGAAATCCACACATGCCCGCAACATATCTTCCAAGGTCCGAATAGTGCGTTTAGCTTGTCCATCGATCCGTGGATAAAAATCTTGTCCGAGTCTCAGCGAGTTCCCAAACCTTCTTGAAAAGACTTTCAGCATTTAGCTGTAAATTGTGCTCCCCTATCTGTGATAATGGATACTGGAACACTATGGAGTCGCACGATCTCCTTAAGGTACAACCTTGCATAATCTTCGGCTGAATATGTAGTTTTGACCTAAGAAAACGAGTCGATTTTGTGGAAACCGTCCACTATCTATATGGAGTCACTACGGGGCCGAGAACGAGGTAAGCCTACAATAAAATCCATATTGATCACTTCCCATTTCAGGTTGGAATTTCCATAGCTTGTAACAATCCTTCGGCTTTTAATGTTCAATTTTCACTCGTTGACAATTTGGGCATCGTAGGCCAAACCGCTATATCCTTTTTCATTCCATCCCACCAATACATTAACTTGAGATCATGGCACATCTGTCGCTCCCCGGGGTGAATAGAATAACGAGAGTAATGAGCTTCTTCCGGCATCCGACGACGTAGTCCCGCAACATCCGGGACACATAGCCCGCCCCGCATTCGAGACCTCCATCCCGTAGAAACCTCAAATGGTGACTTTTTCTTCGAGGAAGTGTATCTCTGTAGTGACTCAACTGGGGATCTTCATATTGGCGTCCTTTCACTTCCATATCTAAGGATGAAACAGTTGGGTTATGAACATCAACTCCTGCACTGCCCGAGTCGATTAAACGAACTCCTAGGCTAGCTAACTGATAGAGCTCACAGATTAATTCTTGCTTCTCCGATTGAATGTCACATAAACTGCCCATGGATTTGCGGCTAAGAGCATCAGCCACCACATTTGCTTTTCCCGGATGATATAGTATAGTTATATCATAGTCTTTCAATAGCTCTAGCCACCACCTCTGCCGCAGATTCAACTCCTTCTGCTTGAAGGTATATTGGAGACTATTATGATCCGTATAAATATCAACATGAACACCATACAAATAATGTCTCCATATCTTTAGTGCATGAATGACCGCAGCTAATTCCAGATCATAGGTCGGATAATTCTTTTCATGTTTCCTCAACTGCCTGGAAGCATAGACTATAACCTTACCGTGCTGCATCAACACACAGCCCAATCTGACACCGGAGGCATCACAATAAACAACATAACCTTCTGATCCTTCCGGAAGCGTCAGGACTGAGGCTAAAGTCAATCTATCTTTCAATTCCTGGAAGTTACGCTCACAAGCATCGATCCACTGAAATTTTGCTGATTTTTTAGTTAGCTTCGTCAATGGTGCAGAAATAGAAGAAAAACCTTCCACAAATCTTCTATAATAGCCCGCTAACCCCAAAGTTACACGACCTTTGTAGGTGTTGTAGGCTCCTGCCACGCTTCTTGCTGCCTTCAATTTTCTGAGTATCAACCCGAATGCCATCAGCTGAGATAATATGGCCCAGAAAAGTTACCGAATTCAACTAGAACTCACATTTTGAAAATTTAGCATACAATTCGTGAGTCCAAAGAATTCCAAGGACAGTACGTAGATGATCTGCATGCTCTGCCTCTGACTGAGAGTATACAAAAATGTCATCGATGAACACGATCACAAATAGATCTAGAAAAGGCTTGAATACATTATTCATCAAATTCATAAACACCGCCGGAGCGTTAGTCAACCCAAATGACATTACCCGAAATTCATAATGGCCATATCTTGTTCTGAAAGCCATTTTTCGAATATCTTCTTCTCTAACTCTCACTTGATGATATCCCGATCTCAGATCAATCTTGGAAAACCACTTAGTACCCTGCAGTTGATAAAACAAATCGTCGATTCTTGGAAGCGGATGTTTATTCTTTATTGTTACCTTGTTCAAATGCCTATAATCAATACACATTCGCAAAGATCCATCTTTCTTTCTTACGAACAAGACAGGTGCTCCCCATGGGGATGAACTGGGCTTAATAAATCCCTTCTCGAGCAAATCTTTTAGGGCTTTAGTTTTTAATCTAGGCCATTCCGAAGGGGGGAAAAGTAAGGGGCCCGACATCAATGGAAATCAATTTTGTTTTAAAAAAACCTGGAAGTTTATCCGGGAAAAACATCCAACCAATCGGACGGCCGGAGCCGCGGTTTCCTTCAGAACCCGACTAAGATAAATTTCCTTTTGCATCATCTTTTTTGCCCAAAATAGAAAAAACCTACCCTTTGGGATGCCGTGTTACCTTCATTCAAACCGGCTCCCGGGGGTTGGAACGAACCATCT
>NW_026716446.1:0-35018 GCF_029784015.1 Lycium ferocissimum
TCTCCAATTTTCTTCAATTTTCTAGAAATTTCCTTAAGTCATCAAAGATGACTAATGGTCCTGCTTGCCTTGTCATCTTTGTCCATATATATATTTGGCCCTTACAAAATATATGATGAACACATGTTCCATTACATGGCTTGCTACAATTGAACCAAATATAAATGGGGCCCACGGCCACAATGCTTCTTCAAGAAGTCATGAACTAATAATAATTTTCAATTTCCAAGTTTGCCCTTAATATTCGATGACAATAATATTTATAAGCGACTTGCGCATTCAAACAAAATCGGAAAATGGCCTTGCCCTTAACTTTCCACAACTTGCTCGGAATGTCCCAATGTACAAAAATGCGGAATATAACAGGTCCCACCCCAAAAATATAACTCTAGCCTCACATGATAGGAATTTCACAATCCTTTCTCTTAAAGCACGCTAACTCATCCACTGTAGAATGTTACGAACTTTTCCAACGGTGTACCACCAAGCCACTTCTTATAAATCTCAATATGTCGGTTCACTGAAATATGCTTATTACTAGCTGCCGATCACGAATCTTACGGAATTTTCCTCATATCACTTAGTCCATTTCTATAGACTTCTTTCCTTAAGCTCACGCAACAATCACATCTCAACAGGAATATGCAAGTAAATGACACCACAATCCATACTGACCCTAGAAATCCCCAAGATGTACCTTTTCTTATCGATTCACAATCAACTATACCTTTTCTCGACTCGTCAAATTCCCAATTTCTATTCAATTCACCATCATAAATACTGTAGTCAATCCTTGAATCCACTCAATCGAATACCGCATAATCATAAGTTCTGCAAGCTGGTCAAATCAATACGGGAGATAGGATCATATCTCACACTCTGCAAATTAGAGTTTTCTTAACGCTTACAACTCTAAATTAAGCACTCTCTAAATACAGCGTATCACCCAAACATTCTCACTAATATTCTCGTGTATCTCACTGAAGCATCCTTGCCCGAATTGCCTTGCTCAATTTCTGAAAATGTCATCCCGAACTCAACTCAGTTAACCCACCATTGATCTACCATTTCAAGTAACCAGGTTTACTAATCCCTTACTCAAATTATTAACGTTACTAGTCCTCGAAGAATCACCTCTTACCTCAATTATCCAATCTGAACACCTCTAACCACTCGCGCCCAATCCCTTTTTATTTAATCACATAAGCCGAGTAATAACACCATTAGTAACGGGATCTAGTCAATTTTTACACAATAAATTCAAGGTTCCCAACCTTAGTCCACCACTGACCTCTGTTAGTCTATGACATAACCGAACATACCAACTCCTCCATAAACTCTCCAGCCCACTCTACACTGTACAATCGTAACCAAGCTCTCACATCAGTAATTCTTGTTTCCACGATTTTCTTCTGCCCTTAACTTCGAAGACATCAATCAACCTCTTTGGCCACCATTTTTCTGAACGTCATGATATAATGCCCCCGCAATCCAAACACGACTCACGTACCCATGTTACCTCACCTCAAGTCTTACGAACCTTAATCTCCTGAACTCGATAGAAAGATGCCTCATCGTAATCCTTCAGTTCCCGTATTCATTTCGAATCACTCTATCACTATCAACCAACAAACACTCAAATTCACTCGATCCTCTAAACCAATCATCCTTGTGAGCCGAACGAACCACAAACAATATAAATACTTCTCCTCAAATCGAAGTGTAGCAACCAGTAACTTCCCAAGTCATTAACTCATCGCACACACCATAATTAAAGGCATTTTTATCAGTCGATTACTATCTCCTCAGAAGACTACAACCCAGTCAAATTTAATGACCAAACGATGTGACCATAGCATTCACTTACTAACAGAGTAGTCCTTTAACATCAACGAGCTTATATCGAGAATGAGTCTTAGTACCATATCCCCGAGATATCACATGAACCTGTAAGTACGATCGTTACCAACCCATGCCTAATTATTCCCACAAGATTTAATACTCTATAATAACCATAACTCAGACAACCACCTCCATCGGTACCGTTCTGTCATGCCGAACCCCCCTTTACCTTTCATAACAGAGCACAAAATTCGCCCTCGCATTAATTGCAACCTTATCCTGACAACCATGTCAGATACCAATGTTTCATTTCCCAATATCACGAGAAGTACTCATATCCAAGATATTCCAAGAAGTCTTACTTCGCTACACACTTTCTCCAAAAGCTTCCTTCATGTCCTTATGGTCAACTTCTTTTCTTTATTACCCACGATCACAATACGTTTGCCCATATGTGATGGTCATCATCGAACTTACACTTGTTCTCACATACCGAAGTCTAATACTCTACCATTGTTGAATGGTCGACCTGCTATTGGTTCACCAGTGTCACACACTCCATCATAAAGCCTTGACAAAGCTGAAGTTTTTCCCAACCCGATCATATCATTGAGTAACCACTATTGTTAAGCCATCAATGCACTTTGTCATATTCGAACAACCCAACGCTGAAATATGGAGATCATGTAACCCTTAAAACTATCTTTCCCATTTCTAACGAACTCTCATAATAATGAGTCTAATCGTGACACCACACAATCTAATCCTTAGGCCATAGCTAGAGACTGAACTTGATACGTGTCCGAATCAATATAACACTTCTCGTACCATTCCACAACATGACATAGATCGACCATTCGCATAAGAATTTAAGGACGAGTTTCCACCCTCCGTGGGTGATTAAGATAAGAAAGTTCAGATATCAATTGGAATCGACTAGATACCAATATGAATGAAGTCGCACGAGAGAATGAAAGTGTTGAAAGTTTTCTAAATGTCCTATAGCCTCTCGTGAGATAAGTACGGAGCTCATCGTACCGATCCACGAGACTCTACTAGACACGTTCTTGTATTATAGATCGAAAAACCTAGGGCTCTGCTACCAACTTATCACAACCCAATTTCACTAAGGCGTGCGGGCACCTACCTTTTCCGCCTCGGTAGGCGAACCCTTAACCCAACATTCACAAAGGATAGAAAAATAGCAGAAGAAAGTAGTAACGTAAGTCTCACAGATATAATATAAATAAGTGCAGAAGTAAATAAAATCCACCCCTGTATCTGGTCTGGCCATACAAGAGCATCTAACTAAATACTACAAGTCTGAATCATAATAATACACAAGTAGTCCCAAAGATCATGTCTTAGAATAGAAATAAACACATAATGATAGGAAGAGTCATCGGGCAGCGAACGTCCTCATGCTCACCCTGAAGGACTCGAATCAGCCATTCTCGAATATCAGTCACGAGGAGCAGAAGTCGATCTCACCTGATGCTCTGCATTCATAAAAGAATATAGCAAGTGCAGGTCAATACAAACAACAAGTACTGGTAGGTATCATAGGCCGAGTAAGATTAGCTAACATATATCAAGGCAATAAGGTAAGATAAACAGGTAAATCAACAAGGTATAAGTCAAACACGAGACAATAACCAAGAACACATCATCACCTATGCTATAGTATCTACACCCAAATGTGCCAAGTCTCAATATATCAATCCAAATGCGTATATCACAAGTACATCACAAGAATATCATAAATGAAGCCCTAGTACAATGCAATGGAATAATGTATGGAATGTGAATGCAATACATGTGCACCGTACACATGTACTCTGATGAAGAAACAACACATCTCGGCAGCACAACCCATAGAGGACCCGCAAAGTACATGTACCTCACTGTTCCGGCAACAACCTCGGCAACCGCTACCTCACAATTTCGGCAACAACCTCGGCAGTCGCTACACTCATCCTCAATTCCGGGATAAATATCAGACGTCGGTCCTCACGTCACTCTCATCCAACGGAGCCCAACTCATAACAGTATTTCATTAAATATCATCAATGTATTAATAGTATATCATGAAGGATGAGAATGCGTGCAATGTATGAGTTCAATATCAATAATCAATCAATATCACAAGTACCACGCATGGGCACACCAACAATATCATGAAAAGGCTACACAATAAGCCATAATAAAACACTATCCTCGTCTCAAATGTCAACAAGTAAGATACTACAATATCATGGTCAAGATATATCAATAGTCTCCAACATCTACTGTCTCCACGTGGAATCAAGCCAACAACAATAGAACAAGATAAGTCACAACACAACGGGGTGGCTAACCCCAATCACACAACGGGGCCCAACCTAAGACAACATCCAACCCAACTTCATACCCGAAGGTTTACATGCTTTCCCCGACAATATCGTCTAAATTTATGCTTCGCTAAATGAAGTCTCATCATAGGGTAAACCATAAACTACCTGGAAGGCCGAACAACAAGGTCTCCACAATCATACCTTAGTCTTTCCTTTCCTTTGAGCCTCGAGATAAAAAATGTCTTAGTACATTTGAATCAAGAAATTAGAATCAAGAAGAACACCAAATGAACCCTACTTCTATTCAAGACCAAAATTCCCAACCTATGGAATAGGGTTTATGAACTAGAAAGGTGAAATTATGAATCTAAATATCTCAACATGAAATTAAGCTCTAGGTGATCAATTTCCATCAATATCAAGCTAGAAGTACCAACAATTTATTCAAATTTAGATTCTAAGCAAAACCCCCAAATTTGGTATAAACCCAAACTCCCAATTCAACAATTAAACCTTAATCAAGAAGTGAACATGTTACTATAGCTTATTTTCATCAAATCCATGCTAAATAAAGCTAACCCAACCACTAATTTCAGATTTATAGCCAAGAAATCATTTAGGAAGAAACCCGTTAAAACCCACTATTAATACTCAACTTATTGATGAACTTAGCATGAACCATGAATTTCTATAGTGATTTAATGATCAAGGAATGAAGTATAAGGTTGGGGAAACTCACCACAAAGCTTAGCCTCCTAAAGAACTCCAAAACCCTCTCCAATAGCCTTTAGCCGAAATGGGGAAATGTTTAGAGACTTAGGAGTTTTTATCACTTAAACCATTCAATTACTGCCCTATAGGAGCTTTGTCACTTAGCCTGACCGCTTCGGCGGTGGCCCTTCGGCGCTCAGGGTATCGCTTTGGCGGTCCCTTGCAAATGGTCTAGATTGCTTCAACGATCGGTCCACCGCTTCCGTGGTGCCGCTTCGCAAGATCGATGTCGCAAGCGGACACCGCATGAAACCGTAAAACAGACCAAGTTCATGAACTTCACCAGAAGTCCCGACTAACACTCGATACTATTTGCTCACAAATCAAATATGCAACTATACATAACAACGCGCTAAGAACGCACTCGTGGCCTCGGAATTCCCATCGGGGGTGTCGTTGACCGAGTCAACCCCTAATACCTCAAAACTAACCTTCCAACCCAAGTCCAAAAATGCACCTAAGTGCATTGGGAGCCAAACCAAATATGCACACAAGTTCCATCCGGACCTCTCGGAATCGACGAATTTTCAAAAAATGTCTGTTTACCCAAAAGTCAACTTTGAGTCAACTATTTTTTGCTTTTAAGCTAAATTTCCTCAAAACTTACCCAAATCAACTCTGATGACCTCGAAAAGCATGCCAACGGTCCCCGCAGTCAAACATGAGCAATAAAGCTCGGAAAAGGATCAAAAGGGTCAAAAATTGCATAAAAAGAGAGGTATTGTGAATTGGTCGGTCAAAAATTTGGTTTGTCAAATTTTGGTGGTCAGGGATGACTTTGCCATCCCCGAAAAATGAAGTGGCAGTTTGCGACACCTAATTTTTTTCCTTCTAATAAGTTTATTTAATTATTCGGAGTTCTTGAGTTACAAACGGAGTGAAATATACATTTTACAAGTCAAAAATGATTTTACAAAAAATACTTCGATGACATTTTTTTCATTTGGCAAAATATCATCAAATATACTATTGTATATCATCTTGTATATTTTATATATTTTAAGAATTTTAAAACTTATTTATCAAGAATTTAATTCAAAATAATTAAAACAATTATTTAATTAGTTGTTTGAACTATTAATGTTCAATTGATAAATATTTTACTCCGTTAAATCAAGAAATTCGGTTAATCAAATGAGATAATCAATTACATCTCAATTTTTTTAGTTCAGGTGAGTTTTTAGTTGTAATTGTTTTCAAAATTGGCTAGAATTGAAATGGAAAAATTACTTTCTGCATTAATTATGGCTAAAATCGAAATGAAATTAATTGTGGTCATAATTAAAATAACCAATTGTTTTCTATAGTTTAACTGTGGCTGTAATTAAAATTAATTGTGGCTGTAATTAAAATGACCAATTGTCAATTATGGTCATATTTGAAAGGGTCAAATAAGTCTGCACTTTTAATTTGGCAATAGTAGAAATGGTTGATTGTTTTAAGAATAGATTTAATTGAAATGTTTTATTTATATTATAGTTTTTAATTATAACCAGATTTGTGTAATTACCCCTTTTATTGATTAATCTTATTTAACTCGTAAAATTGGGCCATCAACCCATTTCTTTTAACGAATCAGCTAGGTCCAGTCCAAAAAGAGGCCAGACGCGGCCCAACAACCCTAATTTCTATGAAACATAACACCAAACGACCCTTATACTCTTCAGCTGAAGAGATAATGGTTTCACCGAAGGAAACCCTAGTCCCACCATGGCTTTCCCTCTCTCTCTTCGTCATCTTTGCCATTTTTGGCAAGGTCAAGCTTGTACGTTTCTTGTAGCAGTCCGTGCATGGCCGTTTGTAGCAAGGCATTTATTGTCGCCTTCTCTTTCCACTGATACACCACTAAGAAAGAGGTAAAAACCCCTTCCTCTCTCGTTGTTGCTTTTCTGTTCTCAAGTACAGAGATTTTAATGGAATTTGTCTTATTGGAATTCAAAAGTAACATTTTTGATTAGTTCTTGGTTTAAATATTTCAAAAGAAAAGGTTAAATCAATACAAATTTGTTGAAAACCACAAGTCCCATATCGATTTCAACAGAAATCTGAGGGCCTTGGGGGTTCTATATAAAGTACCTCTTTGTTTACAAAACAAACACCCACGCACAGAGATACACACAAGTCTCAAAAATTCAAAATTATTTTTCGAATAGAGCAATAGTATCTAGTTTAGCTATGGTTTGAGCTTTTAGCTAAAACCTTTAACTAACTGGGAGTTTAGTCTAAAAGTTGGTTTTCTTTTTTGTGGTTGAGTATCAAGTGGTTGTGGAGTGCAAGGATCACCAAATTCAATTCTCGACAAGTTTCACAAAGAAGAGGTAAACTTCTTTCATTTTATTTATTTTTTAGTATTTTGATGTGATTGGTATGTTTATGTGCTTAGTATATGCTTGTTAGTATCTGTGTTTAGTTTAGTTAGCCTAGTTTAGCTTAGCATTAGTTAGTGTAGCATATCACTAACTGTTTAGATAGTTTTGTCTAGTAGTTATACATGTTAAGTCAGTTTAGCTAACATGTTTCTAGTTTTTGTTTAGTTTAAATGCTGCCTAATCTTGTGCTTGTTTAATATCTATCAGTTCATTAGGATGTTTAGTGTGGTTTAGTGTAATTACTGTTTAGTTGTAGGTTTTCTAGGTTAACTTGGTGTAGTTAACATGTCTCATGCCTTGCTCACATTAGTTTGGTTGTTGTTTAACTAGGTATATGCTGAGCTAATCATTAGTATGACTGTAGCATTAGCTTGACTGTTCAACCATGTGATTAGTCTGACCCTTACTATGCTGTGTAGCTTTGACATGACCTAGTTTCATGGTTAATAATGTGTTTGTTAAGATGATTGCAAGCATGTTTGAGTTATGTTCAATTTTTGTTCACTATTTGCTTGTTAGGACAGTGCCAAGCCATTAGTAGGATAAAAATGCATTCTTCATGCCTTATTCTGTCTAGTTGTTACCTGTTAGGGTACTAATGCGATTCTTCTATACTTGCTTAAGTGCAGTTGCTCCTTAAATCATGCACATATTGATTTTGTCTATTGGTCATTTATCTAGAAAATGATTTGTTTGATTCTAAGAGTTGTGTCTTGGTATAATATGTGAATTGACACTGTTTCAAAGAGAATTACATGTTGAAGAAGTGATGAATCACGGTCTGAAATATATATATCAAATGAGTGTTGTGTGTAGTCACCATTAATATGGGATGTTCGCTTTGCCAACCCCACTAAGTATGCCAAGCATGAAACTATAAAAGGTAAACCTCATTTGAGAGTCAATATCATATTCGCTTTTCCCTCTTCCCCTGGCTAAATCATGTATATGCACTGTGGGGTCAAGTTATGAGTAAAACCTAGTCGAGGAAAAATACATGTGAGGCAAACCAATCCCTGAAATCCCTATGTTATTGGATGCATCATAGAAATTCTCTTTTATATATGTGTTGATGAGTATATTCCAGTATGTGTGTATATCCGATCTTGGTTGTTGAAGTTTATCTGAGATTTCCCTCATTCTCTCCACTTACTCTTGTCTGGTACTACAAGGGTATGATATAGGTTAAGAATACAAGACATATATCTTGTGTATACATCCGACTACACTAAGTGTATATCATGTATACCAGTGGTATACCCCATGTGTTGTCTGCTGATTTAGTTTGGGTGTTTAACTGAGATTTGGGCTTATTGTTTTTCCCTATAAGATGTTTGGGCCTTGTCTTGCTTTACTTGTATACAATGACACGTTTGGGCCTTCAATATGTTTATTTAACTGTTTGGGCTTTTATTTGCAATTCTTCATGTTTGCGTAATCTGTTGGGCATCTGTTTGGCCCATGTTGGTTGTATACGTCTTATATATATGCATACATATCAAGTGTCCACAATTGAATTTGAATGGTATATTCTTTATATTAAGAGTTTTTGTAAAAATAATTGCTAAGTGTAGATACTCTCTAACCGCAATTTTCTTTTTCCCCTTGCCTTCTGTCATGAAACCCTACGACGTGCGTCATTTGGGCCGAGTCCACATATCCACAGCCTGTTGGGCCATAGGGCCAAAATCCCTTTTCTTTCATTGAGTCCGAGCCAAATTTTGAAGGCCCTACCATGGGTGAAAATGGTTAATTGATAGGCTTGGTAGGCCCAGCAACCTTCCATTTCTTTTTATTTTTATAGTTTGTGAATGTTGATGTGAATGAATGCTTGTGAAAAATATTGAAACCCGTATGGTTATGACTTAGTTGAATTAGGAAAATGATGCGTATATTGTTTAGAATGGATAGGGACCCGAGTCATTTCCAACTTGGACCCAACAAAAGATAATGATAGTATCCCTTCAAAAACTTGACGAATTTTTTTTTTTTTTAAATTATCTTTCCTTGACAAGGCAGAAAAACTGAAAAACTGAATATATGTTTCTTTGAAGAAATTAGCTTGTCTCAAACCTAGAAAAAATTTGAAACGGGAACAGTGTCACGTTTAAAGGGGAAAGTTCAACTTTTTTATCTTTTTCCTAAAACTTGAAAGTTTTACAAAGTTCAAATCTGATTTACAAACAAAAATAAGTGGTTAAATGAATTTCAAATGGTTCAATATGACTCAAATGATTTTCTAAAGGAAAAACGTTTTGGGGCCAAGCCGACCTCAAAATGAAATAAATAAAAGGAACTTCTTTTGGACTTTAATTTGAGGGAAGGATTTAAATAGGATATGGTTGACCTTAAAAAAAAATTGAAAAGACATTTACCAAACTTTAAAAGACTTGTGCAGATCATGGCATTTTTTACAAACGATATATACTTGGAGCTGCTTTTTATTGAAACTTGTAAGGGCAAAAAGGACATGACATTGAGACCAAAATTAAGTGGAACTCTACCAAAGAGAAATCCTGGGTGTGTTTTTGGTCCGGAAATGAAATGACCATTTCAAACGGGCAAAGGGAACTTAACTTCTTTCTTCAAATAAAGGGATTTTTGCCAAATTATTTCAAATGATATACAAGATTTTAAACTATTTTAAGCAAATAATTACAAATCAAACATTGAAGTTTGAAGGTCAACCATATTCTATAGATTCTTAATATCGGGGTGTCTTAACGCCTTCCCCGAGGAATCACCAAAACCCTTACCTCGAACTCTAGTTTATAAGGATTTTTATTTGGTTGAATAAACCCTTTTACTTGGTTTTCCTAATTTCCCTTATAAATTAGGTGGCGACTCTAAAAAACATAAAAATCCAAAACAGTCCACAAGTTCGAAGTAGCTTTTTATGCCTCGCGTAAAAGTGAACCGAAATAAGGACACTTGTACGTACTATTCTAGGACCCTCATTTGTGTATCTTCCAAACTTATACTCTAGTCCTCTAGAATTCATCTTATCCTCGAGAAAGATTATTCTCATCTATGTCGATAAGATTCATCTTAAGGGACGTTCTATAACCCAATAGTGATAATCTGAATTCATTGACACGTTTCACCTTAGTTGAGAACTATAGGTCCATAATGATTACCTAACGTCGTTGATACGATTTACCTTAAGTAATGATCTAGAATTCATTTGCGAGATTCTGAGACGTATCCATTAAACTAAGCGTCAATAGAATCTAACTACATGGTTGATCTACCATTATATTCTATATCTCTTTAACAACCACACTAGCCATATAATTCATCTTAAGTAGGGGCTATACATCAATAACAATTATTTAAAGACTATCCATAAGATTTATTTTCTCGATGTCAGGGCACATCTTGGTCGACCCTAGATGAATAGTAACTGGAGTAATGTACCTCTACCATAATCTGATGCCGTAGCAATGCTACACTTGAAACACGTAACCGGTTTTGATATCTCAAGACCTCCTCTTCTTCCACCTCGAAGGTTGCTACCTCATTTGTTGGACTTTCTCTTAAAATTGCAAGAGAATAGGATCTTCATACTGCCGTTTCATTACCTTTTTGGTACTACAGATGATGTTGTTGTATTCTGAATGACAAATCCACCATCACCTGAGTCCAGCAATTGGCTCCCAACAGGCTAGCTGATGTACTCTCGGGCCAACCTCTTCTCTCGGTCTGAGTATGCTAGGTTGCTCGTGGATCTACAACTGAGGACGTCGGCTCTTACATTTGCCTTGCTTAGATGGTATATGATATCAATATCTTAATTCGTTAGTAACTTGATTGTTCTCCTCTATTTCGCGATTCTGTTCCTTCGGCTTAAGTATATACACAATATCTTTATGACTGATAAAGATGTCCATATGAGCACTATATAAGTAGTGTCACCATATCTAAGTAGTGTCACCATATCTCGCTTGCGTATACAATCAGTGCTAGCTCTAGATCATGGGTTGGGTATTTTGCTTCCATGCTTCCTCAATTGCTTCCAACCATAACAATCTCTTCTCCTCGTTCGTCTGATACTTGCAACACAGATGCGCTATCTTATCTTAGTACCCACATAACTTGGGACTTGCTATATACATAATTTCGAACATTACTCTTAAACTCAAATTCTCCGTTCAATGAACATAATAGATGAGTTATTTTCATACCTCTTATTGGATACGTACAAAATTCTGAGGATATTGGTATTGCAAGATAATTCTTCTATAAGATCTAAATCAGGTCACTATAATTAGACCAGCTTCTCCTTCCTTATCTCTTGGCTAATGCCTTCAGTCAATTGCATTTAGAAATTGCATTTAGAAAGGACTTCGTTGTTCATATTAAGTTATGAACTCATTGCGTCATGACTAAACATAGGACATATGTCTACAAGCCTCTAAGAGTTATCATAAGGATGGGACAGAGCCCCATTATACCCCAAAATGCATATATACACAAGGCTCATGGAATACCGACTCTCTACAGCGACTCCAGAAGGAATGGAGTGCGATAATCCATGCTGACCTGAGCAGCTTACTGGAAGTTCCTTTAGAAGGTCTACCTGAACCTGCGGGCATAAAACACATAACCCCTAGTAAGGGGACATCAGTACGAATAATGTATCGAGTATATAAGGCAAGACAAGAATATATGTAAAGGCAGCAATGTAAAGAGAAACAAGAAGGACTCAACCTGGAACTCTGAATGCTGCTGAGAACGTATTACATCCATGCTTATACTTATATACTCGTATATATACATATATCGAGCTGCTCTGTGGGGCTGATTACCATAAAATGCCCAACTGATCAGCGGTGTAATATGCACAATAGGTGCCTGCCCGTCCGTTTATAGCTCAGAGGTGTGTAATAGTATCATATACATACACACACACACATGAATGAGGGACATTAGAAACATAATCCGAGACCATCGGAGTGGCATAAGGTGGGTAAACCTCTAAATGACACTATGTAACTAACGACATCAACATAAATCTCAATAAGAGCTCAAGAACAAGGAGAACATAATTCAAGGAAGATATCGATAGAATGAAGAACATGGACATGTAAAACTACCATGAGTAGAGTCATTATGATAGGAAGCTCGTTTACGTTAAGGTTTAGTCGTGATCATGCCAAAAGAAGGAAAAGAAAGGGCCTTAATATATCTTTCGTCGACCTACTTGATAACAGCGATGAACTTAGTCCATACAACACTTCAATCTACAACAAAGGGAGATAACACTAGAATCAATAAAAATGAATTACAACAACTAGCCGACAAGCAGCAAACTCGTTTTACAAATAGCTCTACGGCATTTCTCCTCGCCCTTCCTTCTTTCGAACTTCATAACAACAACAAACTACATGTATACCAGCTCAACAACATAGCTAGAACTTTACCTCAACAAGAAAAACCCAACAATAGCCTATAACAACCCCAAACAATTGAACTCACGGCTTCCGAACACCGTGCCGTGAGTTCTTAATAAATACATACCTTATATTTTCATATGAATTTGTAGAAGATTGTAGACGAAGAATCGTACTGTTGTCTCCCTCTGTAGAATTTCCCGTCCTTATTTCACCACAAAGTAATCCTCGACTTGGTAGGATCTAGAGGAAACCAGTGCTTGTATATCATGAAAATTATCCGTTGTTGAAAGCTTCCTTGAAGCTATACATTAACTTATGTCGGATATATACTATCCCTTGGTCTGATTATCCTTAAATTAAAGTGTTGACTCACCCCATTAAAGCCACCACGTGTCCAGCCCTTATTTTGAGTGTATTTTGTTCACTTATGTGTCTACTAGTTGGATAGTCACTAGCTCCTTTACTCTAGAGAAGTTTGTTCACTTTTTATGGGACAAATCTGACGTTATTGGCCAACTAAATAAAGTGAGGGGATTCTACATAAGAAATGAATTGGTCTGGCACCCATTTACATGGTGCATCATGTCACCACAATTATTTCTCTTCTTTTAATTAAATAAAACCAAAGTTACTTTTTTTCACTTTTAACACACTTCATATACTCATTATCATGAACATGTGATGTAGCACTACTCCATAGCCTCTTGATCTACATACTTGAGCATGACCTTATTCTTGCGGGTTTGGGTAAATTTGTTCATGTTGGACGGTTCAATTCCTAGTCCGAAAATAGGGGGTATTATATCTTGGACCGTATTTTCGTTCAAATTAAATGTCGAACCTTGACGAAACTTATTATGTTTGATTCGTTTAACTTCTAATCTTTACGACATATTCGTACTATCATTCTAGCCACTTATAAGCTTCGGGATAATCTCGTCTTTCGCTACTTATATCATCTAACTTGCACGCTTTCTAACACACGAAAATATGGGATGTAACATCCTCCCCCCTTAGGAACATTCGTCCTAAAATGTTGAGCCGCATATGATAGAAACTAACTTGTAAAGAATTACCAAAAATTTCGGTAGAGTTTTTCCTATAAACAGGACTATCCAAAACCTACCAAATAGCCAGAAAACATCATGCTCGCCTCACGTGTAGGACATATAACCTAACATAACATACCATTGGGTCCCATACTGTTATATCCGGCAATTTTGCGTATTTGGAAAACTTGGGATTAACTTTGACTTATAAGGAATAAGGTCATGTTTGGATTTTTCTTAATATGTGTATGTTTTAGAGACTAAGTATGGATGCGGAAATATTGAAAAGTTAAGGGCAAAATTGAATTTTGGAAATTAGTTTCATGAATTACAAAACAGATTTTAACCCATTGGGCTCAAAAGAATAAAATGAAAATGAGGCCAACTTGGAGAGGATGGTGGCCGGCCATGCCTTGTGCCCAAGTCCACACCAAAATAATAAATATTTTCCATGTGCCAAACATGTGACTAGTCAAGGGGATATATATATATATATATATATGTGGTCATCTCTAGAAATTTCAAGAAATATCAAAATAAATCAAGAAAAGAGAAGAAACAAGAGAAAAAGAGAGAAGAAAGAAGAAAAAATTTCCAAGTCTCTAATCCTAGTTCAAAAAAATTGTAATTCTCGTATTCATAGTAAGCTCAAGGTGCTCTCCAAGTTGATGTAACTAGTTTGGAAGATAACCCGTTTTGGTGGCAAGTGGAGGACCTATTGGAAAAGGTAGGGATTTCATGTTTTGTTGTGTTATGGAAGGATATATTTGTGTAGTTATGGTATGTAGGCGAATGGAAATCATGGAATGGAAGTTTGCAGTGTGTAGCCGTGTAGTGTGTGTGTTGTGTTGTGGCCGTGTGTGTGTATGATGCATGGCTATGGTAAGTTAAATTTTGTATTGTGTTCTAGTTGTGGTTAATGTGGAATTCGTATTGGAAATGAAGGTCGAATGAGAATTGAATGAAGTTGAAAGTGGTATGTTGGCCGTGTGGTATGGTGTTGGTAGGATGGAAATGAATTAAGTTTGTTTAGTATACTAATTGTGTTATTGTGATCCTTATAGTGTAAGCGAAGGCAAAATGGTTTAGGTTGGTGTTGAAATGAAATGTAGAAGGATATGTCATTTTGAAATGATTTTATGGCATTGTGATAATGAAGATGTTAAGGTGCAAATTAGGATTTTGTTGATGAATTTGGAAGATGGAATGTGTTATGAATAAGTATACCAAAAAAAATTAGAAGTGTTGATGAATTATGGTTCCGGTGGAAAGTTTGTATATTTTGTGAATAATATGAAAAACCATATGTAAGGCCTCTAAATGATGTTGGAATGATTTTGATGAGTAAATGAGTATGAAAACATTCATGTTGGATCGAAAATGTGAAATTTGTTGCAAGTCGTCGCTTATGCATAAAGATGATTATACATGTTAGTATGTGATTCTAGTCAATTGTTGTTGTTGTTGAGGTTGTTGTTGTTGACATTTGAGCCGAGTTAAATTCTCGGGGTGTCATATTTATAGAGGAGGTGCTGCCGAAATTTCGGTAGACAAGTAGTAAACCAAGATTGGACTTTTAAGTTCCATGAATAGTAACTGGTCAAAGTGACCATTTGCAGATTTTTGACGAAACGGGATCGGAGTTTTGGCAAGCGAAAAGGGCAAGAAAGGTATGTAAAGCTCCGCTTTCCTTCTCTTGGCATGCCTTAGGTACACTAGGCTTGAGTTCGGACCTCGGGGACAACTCTACTCTTCGGAATCCACGTTCGGAATTGTCCCATTTTCCTTCAAGAGAATTGAATTAGCTAAGTTGTAAATAGTAGGAAAATGTTTAAACACCTAGAATTTGTGCAAGTAAATCCGATTACCTTAAAAACCTTCATAAGCGACTCCATAAAGTCTAATATACATAGTTTGAGTCCACCGCCCTCGGTTGACCCGAGGTGGGCCCACTAGTTTCGATTTTACCCTTTTGTGCTTATGACTTGTTTTCGAGCGGCTTTAAAGGAAACGTTTTAACTACTCCTCCATCTATTATTTAAAAATTGTTTTAATGCTTCATTAAGTCTTATAAACCGTTTGGATCTTGGAAACGATCTTAGGAAGATTTTGGAAACGATCTTAGGAAGATTATGCCTCCGTAACCCATTATGACATCCGAAATTCACGTACTATGACTCCGTCCGATTTCATCGATTTGATTGTTATTCGATATGCCTCATTGAGTCTCCGTGAAATATATATGTTATTTTTATTGCATTTGGTTTCCACTACTCTACTCGTGGATGCCTCAATGCTTCCTTCACCGAGCCCGGGGCCAGGATTTGTTATCAAGCGCTTTCCCTCGCATTGTTCGCCGCGCCTCGTGTGAGGGGGCAGGTGTATGACATGTACACGGGTCCGAAGTATGATGTGCCATGTACATATATTCTGATATCTGATGATGTGATGTGATATGGCCATTTGGTATGTTATGATGTGTTTCGGAGATATTCCCTACTCTGAAGTATGATGTGTTATGGCGCCGGAGACGGGGGCGCCCATGTTCTGTTCACCGAGTCCCATAGCGGGGCCGTTTGGCATATGTTTTTTCGCATGCATTATTTATGACTTTTGATATGCATTTTTTTTTGATTTCCTATGTACCTTGTTCATTCTCCGCACATTTCCGTTCGATTTTAAATTTTATTTAGTACGCCTCGCTTTACATATTCAAGACATTTCTCCGTACCGACCCCTTTTCTTCGGGGGCCGCGTTTCGTGCCACGCGGTACGTGACGTTTGATTTGCCGATTCGCCGCCTAGGTTATCCGTCACTGCTTGAAGTGCTCCTTTGTCCGAGCCCATATTTTGGTATAGACTTTTCTCGTTGTTTATGTATTTATTTGTTCGGGGGTACGACGGGGCCCCCGTCCCGTCATATGATTATGTTTTTGTTCGTAGAGGTCCGTAGACACGTGGTGTGGGTTCGTATATGTTCGTGAGTTTTGCGTACGATTATGGCTTATCTATGTGTTGTAACGGCCTTATCGGCCTTCGTGCGCTATATCCGCTCGACATGATTAAATTATTATTTCGCTTTATTTTTAATATTTTGCTAATTTAGGATAAGGTACGTACGTGAGTGCCCAACCAGGCACGAGTCGCGGCCACGGAGTCGGGTCGTGACAAAAGTGGTATCGAGCGGTTAGGTCCTCGGAATGTCTGGCGTACCGTGTCTCCAGAGTCTTGTTTATCGGTGTGTCGTGCACCACATCTATAAATGGCGAGGCTGCCGGGACATTTAGGACGTTACCCTTCTTTCTTGTCTTAGATCGTGCGGTGGAACCGTATTAACATTGTGATGATTCCCTCCTAACGAATCGAATTGTTGTATTTTCGCCTATGCCTCCGAGAAAGGCGACTACAGCCCCCGTATGGGCAAGTCCACGCGACCCCGGTGAGACTAGTCAGGCCCGCAGAGTCACTAGGGCCCGTACTCACCGAGCTGGAGACTGTGCCTCCGACAGCCCGGGGGCCCGGCGACGCCACCCGTATCGCAGGGGATTAGAGCCGTACCGATTGCAGGCACTCGCAGGGCGGCCACCGCCGCCGTGGGAGCCCAAAGCACCTCTAGCCCTCTAGCCCCACGTGTGGGCGGAGACGCAGCTAGTGCGAGAGGCGGTGCAGTTATTGACCTGTGTGGGTGGCGCGCCGTAAGCAGGCGGCGCGAGTCGGGGGGCCGCCACAGCACGCGGCCAAGCAGCTCGAGGGCCCGTGAGTTTTTGACCTGTAACCCTCCAGAGTTCTTCGGGACAAAGCCCGAAGAAGACCCCCAGGAGTTTCTTAGGGAGATGCAGCGCACCCTACGGCTGATTAGGGCCCGGCGACGGAGTCGGGCCGAGTTGGCCCCGCGCGCATTGTACGATGTCGCGCCAACCTGGTACGAGTCCTGGGAATTATCTAGGGGTAGAGGTGCCCCTCCTGCCGTCTGGGATGAGTTTACGGAGGCTTTTCCGAGACATTTTCTGCCACCGTAGCCACGCGAGGGGCCGTATTGGACAGATTTTTATCACCTGGGCCGAGGCCGCAGTTGTCGTGGAGTATAGTTTGGAGTTTGACTTTTGCCTCGTATGCACCTACTTTGGTAGTCGATACGACCGATAGGATGCATCATTTCATTAGGGTCCGGATAAGTACTTGATCGATAATTGCTTAGCCGTTGGCCGCCCAACCGGTATGGACATTACCCGCACGGTGCGTACGCCGTGGCATGGAAGAACGACAAAAGTGGGCCACCGACGGGGGATTACGACGAGAGCAGCCCTGGGCGGCCGATCGGGCCGGATATTCGGGAGAGTTTCCGCAGTGGGTCTTCCCGGCATCAGGGGCGTTTTTCCCACCAAAGACGAAGCACACCCCCGTTAGCTTCTCGTGCCGAGATCAGATAATGCAGCAGTATTCGGGAACGGGCCCGAGTTCCGTGCCTACCGTCTGGCTCGGTCGTGGACGGAGGTTCTAGTCGCACGAGACCACCCACTCGCGTTCGTATTGCGGTGAGGCACCACCCCGGGAGAGTGCTATCGTGCTGCTGCGTGCCTGTTTTGGGTACGCCCGCCGTCAAGGCCATACCGTGAGAGAGTGTCCGTACAAGGGCGGTCCGGTGGTACGGCTCCGCCCCACGGGTCACCGTGGGTTCATCGTCTCCTTCCGTAGCTAGACGCCCGCGGAGCAGACGTGCCGACGCGCGAGGCCGCGTAGAGGCCGTGGCGGGAGCTTCGCTCCCGGGCGGTCCTTCGAACCGCATTTATGCTCTGGCTGGTCGGCAAGACTCGGAGGCGCCATCAAATGCGGATGCCGGTACATTATCATTCCTTTCTTGACATATATCTGTATCGACCGGTTTAGATTCTATTTTGTGGTATATTTTCTTTTCCGAGTCACTAATGGAATCGGGATAGGACCCATACTGATAGAACCGCTAGTAAAGTTGTATATATGTAATGAAAAGGGTGAATAGTGCCGACTTAGAAAGCTAATACGGAAAAGGTATAATCAGAAAAATGAAAGACCCTCCCTGAATCGAGTAGGACCCACTACAAAATTTTTCGAAAATTCGTTAACATTCCGACCTGCCTTAAATTACGTGACAAGCTCGTACGGGGTAGTGGATGCGATCATATCGCGGACCCACCAAAATTTGCTAAAGTCTCGAGGTTAAGCGTGCTGGCGTCGAACAATTTCGGGATGGGAGACCCCCCCCCCCCCCGAAGTATTATGAGACCCCATAAGGTTAGTTGAACATTCGAGAACGAATGTTCTAAAGGGGGAGGATGTTATACCTCGCATTTTGTGCGTATTCGGAAAATCGAAAATAATTTTGAATGGTAGGAGTTAAGGTTCATGTTTGGATTCTACTTAGCGGGCATGATGATGTTAGAGACTATTGACGTGGAAATATTGAAAAGACTAAGGGCAAATTGAAAATTTGAAAATTGGTTTCATGAATTACCAAAATGTGGGCTAAGGATTTTGGGCTTGGAAAATTAAAAAAAAAAAAAAAAAAAATGATGAGGCCAAGCCCAACCCAAGGAGGGTCGCCATGAATAGCCAAGTCCACCAAAATAATAAATATTTTCCATGTGATTAAACATGTGACAAGTAATATATATATATATATATTAATTTTCTAGAAATTTCAAGACAAAATCAAAAGGAGAAAAACAAGAGAAAAACCAAGAACTCAGAAAGAAGAGAGAAAAGAAAAGAACCAAAAAACCAACTCTCCAAATCTTGATTCAAAAATTAGTTTCTCTGGTTTTTATACTAATTCAAGGTCCCTTTACAACTTGACGTAACTAGTTTGGAAGATAACCCATTGGTTTTGTTGTTTGGATAATTTAGTGAGTGAAGAAATTGAGAAGGAAGGTAAGAATTCATGTTTTAATTATGTTACGAAGGTATATGTACATGCGTAGTAGTATATGTAAATGAGTAGAAAATATGGAAATATGGAAGTGTTGCATGTGTGTGGTTGTGTGTGGCCGAATATATGTAGTATGGTTATGTTGAATTTTGTGTTGTATTATAGTTGTGGTTAATGTGGAATTCGTATTGGAAATGAAGGTCGAATGAGAATTGAATGAAGTTGAAAGTGGTATGTGGCCGTGTGGTACGGTATGGTGTTGGTAGGATGGAAATGAATTAAGTTTGTTTAGTATGCTAATTGTGTTATTGTGATCCTTATAATGTAAGCGAAGGCAAAATGGTTTAGGTTGGTGTTGAAATGAAATGTAGAAGGATATGTCATTTTGAAATGATTTTATGTCATTGTGATAATGAAGATGTTAAGGTGCAAATTAGGATTTTGTTGATGAATTTGGAAGATGGAATGTGTTATGAATAAGTATACCAAAAATTAGAAGTGTTGGATGAATTATGGTTCCGTGGAAAGTTTGTATATTTTGTGAATAATATGAAAACCATATGTAAGGCCTCTAAATGATGTTGGAATGATTTTGATGAGTAAATGAGTATGAAAACATTCATGTTGGATCGAAAATGTGAAATTTGTTGCAAGTCGTCGCTTATGCATAAAGATGACTATACATGTTAGTATGTGATTCTAGTCAATTGTTGTTATTGTTGTGGTTGTTGTTGTTGACATTTGAGCCGAGTTAAATTCTCGGGATGTCATATTTATAGAGGAGGTGTCACGAAATTTCGTAGACAAGTAGTAAACCAAGATTGGAATTTTAAGTTCCATGAATAGTAATCGGTAAAAGTGACCATTTGCAGATTTTGACGAAACGGGATCGGAGTTTTGGCAAGCGAAAAAGGGCAAGAAAGGTATGTAAAGCTCCGCTTTCCTTCTCTTGGCATGTCTTAGGTACACTAGGCTTGAGTTCGGACCTCGGGGGACAACTCTACTCTTCTAATCCACGTTCGGAATTGTCCCATTTTCCTTCAATAGAATTGAATTAGCTAAGTTGTAAATAGTAGGAAAATGTTTAAACACCTAGAATTTGTGCAAGTAAAATCCGATTACCTTAAAACCTTCATAAGCGACTCCATAAAGTCTAATATACATAGTTTGAGTCCACCACCTCGTTGACCCGAGGTGGGCCCACTAGTTTCGATTTTATCCTTTTTTTTGCTTATGACTTGTTTTCGAGCGGCTTTAAAGGAAACGTTTTAACTACTCCTCCATCTATTATTTAAAAATTGTTTTAATGCTTCATTAAGTCTTATAAACCGTTTGGATCTTGGAAACGATCTTAGGAAGATTATGCCTCCGTAACCCATTATGACATTCGAAATTCACTTACTATGACTCCGTCCGATTTCATTGATTTGATTGTTATTCGATATGCCTCATTGAGTCTCTAAAAATATATATGTTATTTTTATTGCATTTGGTTTCCCACTACTCTACTCGTGGATGCCTTAATGCTTCCTTCACCGAGCCCCGGCCATGATTTGTTATCAAGCGCTTTCCTCTCTGCATTGTTCGCCGTGCCTCGGTGTGAGGGGCCAAGTATGACATGTACATGGGTCCGAAGTATGATGTGCCATGTACATATATTCTGATATCTGATGATGTGATGTGATATGGCCATTTGGTATGTTATGAGGTGGTTCGGAGATATTCCCTACTCTGAAGTATGATGTGTTATGGCGCCGGAGACGGGGGCGCCCATGTTCTGTTCACCGAGTCCCATAGCGGGGCCGGTTTTGGCATATGTTTTCTGCATGCATTATTTATGACTTTTGATATGCATTTTTTTTTATTTCCTATGTACCTTGTTCATTCTCCACACATTCTGTTCTGATTTTTAATTTTATTTAGTACCTCTCGCTTTTACATATTCAGTACATTTTTCGTACTGACCCTCTTTTTTCGGGAGCTGCGTTTCGTGCCACGCAGGTACAGACGTTTGATTTGCCGATTCGCTGCTTAGGTTATCTGCTCAGCTGTTTGAAGTGCTCCTTTGTCCGGAGCCCATATTTTGGTATAGACTTTTCCTCGTTGTTTATGTATTTATTTGTTCGGGGTACGACGGGGCCCCGTCCCGTCATATGATTATGTTTTATTCGTAGAGGTCCGTAGGACATGTGGTGTGGGTTCTATATATGTTCGTGAGTTTTGTGTACGATTATGGATTATCTATGTGTTTAACACCCCCGGCCTTCGTGCGCTATATCTGCTTGACATGATTAAATTATTATTTCTGCTTATTTTTAATATTTTGCTAATTTAGGATAAGGTACGTATGAATGCCCAACTAGGGTACGAGTCGCGGCCTACGGAGTTGGGTCGTGACACATACAACCATGAAATATCAAGTATAAATCATCATAAGCTATATCTCACCTTATATACAAGTGACTCCGCCTCTGGCAATGCTATAACGCCTCAATTTTGAGTGTAACCTTTCTGTCTTAAATAAGTATGGATGCTTGGACTTCATTTCCTCCTCAGCTTACCATGTCATTCTTCCACATTCTTATTCCTCTATAAGACTTTGATGAAAACTACTTTTTTAGTCCTCAACTTACGGGATCTAGAATTGCAACTAAAACTTCTTTGTAAGACAAGTCTTTTGTAATCTGGACATCATCAATTAGCACAACCCGAGAAGGGTCTCTGATGCACCTTCGTAACATAGATACATGCAAGACTGGATGAAAGGACTCTAAATCTAAAGGCAACTCTAACTCGTAGGCCACTTAGCCTATCCTCCAAAGATTTTGTACAACCCGATGTATCTTGGGCTAAGACTGCCTTTCCTAACGAATCTCATTATGCCTTTCATAGGCAAAACCTTTAGAGAGACCCAACCATAAACACGGAACTCCAAGTCTCGTCGTCGTACATCTGAATATGACTTCTGAAGATCCTGAGCTCTCAACATTTGCTTCTGAATAAGCTTCACTTTCTCTCCGGCCTGATGAACTAGATCGGGTCCAATTAAGTCTAACACCCTCCCCCCCCCCCCCCCCCCTCAAATCATCTGATAGGAGACTTGTACTTCTGCCCGTACAACGCTGTCACACCCCGACGAAGGGCATGACGGGCACCAGACCCTTACGACGGATACCACCTAATGTGATGTAATATAGTCTTAGTGCAACTATTACGAATGTAATTATTTAATATACATACTAGAGCACCTACATTCAGAAATGGCCCAACATAGACATTATATATACATCTTTGTGCATAACCGTGTACATAAGCTAGCCGACGAAGCCACAACATGAAAATCGTGAAAATGTCATATAGCCGACCAGGCTACAACATATGCAACATAAGTATTTTGAAATCATGAATGACTCTGACGCCCACTACACTGTCTATGAGCCTCGTGAGTACGTACATCTATCATTTACATAACCTACAGACTCAATAAATACCCAACTAGCAAGCCCAATATAATGGTACTCGCTGATGTCTTGCCGAAACTGACGATCCTACTGAGAGGGCTCTTCTGCTCTACCAATCAGTACATGTAGTACGGAGAAAAGTACTGAGTATGTAAAGCAAGGAAGTAATGACATCAGTAAAATATAAATGTAAACATGGGGGAATAGAGATAATTGGTAACCTGTGACATCTGAAACCATACAGTATGCCATGCATGAGAAAATTATTTTTCATATGCAAGTAAATATACATAATATATATATATATATATATATATATATGTAACGTACCCGGCCCTAGTGGGACTCATAAAGAAAGCGCACCCTTTTTTCGGGACTCGGTGTGAAACGTACCCGTCCTTTTTAGGACTCGGTGTGTATATCACCATCATCATATCATCATCCTCCCCACGTCCAGGAAAACATCATTATACCATAACGTACCCGGCCCTAATGGGACTCGGTGTGCAATGTACCCGGCCCTTACGGGATTCGGTGTGAATACTCAACTGATCAGTGGTTACTCTTCTACGTGTCGTATCCGGCCGACTATAGCGCGGATCGGTAGAGAAAAATAGTGCATATATATATATATATATATAGGAGACTATAAAAGATTTGTCCTAGTATATGTAGATGATATATTAGTATTTAGTAAAGACATGAAAGAACATTTAGGACACCTCGGTACGTATTTAGATTATTTATAGAAAATGGAATAATAATTAGCAAGAAAAAGATGGAATTATGTAAAAATCATATAAACTTCTTAGGAGTAGTATTAGGAGATGGCAAAATAAAATTACAACCTCATATAGCTAAAAAGGCCTTAGAAATGCCAGATAAACTAGATAATGTTAAAGAATTACAAAAATTCTTAGGAATAGTAAATTATGCTAGAAGTTTCATAAAAGACTTAGGAAAAATAGCGAGGCCATTATATTCAAAAACGGGATCAAATGGTCAAAAACACTTTAATACCGAAGATATTAGATTAGTACAAAAAATTAAAGAAAAAATAAAGAATATTCCGACTTAAATATGCCCCTAGAAAGACTATTTAATTATAGAAACAGATAGAAGCTTCGAAGGATGGGGAGCCGTATTAAAGGCAAAACCAAATAAATATAGCAATAAAAGTGAAGAAAAGATATGTGCTTATCAAAGCGGTAAGTACCGAGAAAAAGGAAATATGAGAAGTATAGACGTCAAAATTTTAAATTTGTGATATATGGCTTAAATAGTTTTAGGCTCGTATATACTAAATAAACCGTAAATATTGGTAAGAACAGCATCGTGAAGCTATAGTCAAATTCTATCAAAAAACTAATGATAAAAGTAGCAAGAGACGAAGATGGTTAAACTTTATGGATACTATTTCAATTTATAATTTAACATTCAAACATATAAAAGGAAAAGATAATAATTTAGCAGACCAATTAAGTAGATTAAAAATCACATCTAACTGATTTTCTATTTGAACAGCATGAGACCATCAAGTTCTCAGACAACAGACAAGGGGAAAGGCATAGCCTCAACCCAAGACACTTACAGACAGCAGGTACTAGGTAATCTTCATTTTAGACCTACATCTGCATTAAACAGAAACGCCCTAGAAAGAATACATTTTGGAACCAATAATTTAGTATTTTTCCCGCCATCTAATTTAACTTTTAAGGTATTACCAGAATATGTAATAGACAAGACAATTTATGGATATTTATGGAATCGTAAAAAGACGCCGGTCATTTTGTAGCCACTCTAAATGCACTTTGTCGTATTTCTACGTACAAAAATCTAGATAAGAAATTTAAATTTTATGTTGTAGTCCATGGTAGAACTAATGGTATTTTTCAAACCTGGATAAAAGTTTTAGATTCTATCAAAGATCTAAGAAGACCTCTTTTTAAAGGCTTTAATGATTTCGCTGAGGCATTAGATTATGCTAGAGGAGTATTCGGACCAAACTATTATATTTCTCTAGCTCTCAGACAAAATCCAGATAGAACCCCTCAGTACAAAATACAAAAAGACACAGACAAGGTGATTTTTTGCGATCACTGCTCTACTATGATTGAGACCGTCAGAAGACTTAACCAGCAGAAAGAGACACTCATCCAAGAAAAAATGAAACTCTTGGAACAAGCAAGACTGTTAGAACAAAGACTACAAGCAGTTAAGTTTGAATTAGTATAATCCCAGAGTTCTCCATCTCAGACAAAAATGGATGAGACGGGTGTGCATTCCCCAATGAATGCAAATAGATCCACTGTATCGGATAAAGATACAGCTAGTCCGGTTCAAACGGTAGCCGGTAAAGACTCATCAAATCCGTTGATGGGCTGTCACTTTGCCAAAAAGTGAAGATGAGGGATGTTCATCTCTCCAGACAAGAAGAAGACTACCAAAGACACTAACGCAAGGAGCTACTTCTACCAAGAAAAACATACTTGCAAAAAAGAAAAAAAATGACAACATAGAAAGTGTAGTTAAAGAGACTTTGGAAAGATTTTTCCAAAAAAAAGCAGAACAAGACAAGCATATAATCAAGAACCGTAGTCCAGAATTATCTCCAAGTCCAAGGATGTCACCAGTCCATAGTTCGAAGAAGGAGATATGGTAAATTTTCAGAAAAGTGCATTTCAAGATTCACAAGACCCAAACGACTACGATTCGGGAATGAGTTTTGATTCTATTGCACATAATATATATATATATATATATATATATATATATATATATATATATATATATATATATATGTGTGTGTGTGTGTGTGTGTGTGTGTGTGTATGTGTGTGTGTGTATGTGTGAAAAGCAAAATAATCAGACAAAAGTAGTGAAGGAAATAGTCATGATAAGACAAAAGACTGAAAGATTCGTTGAACAAAAGCAACGGCTAGAAGACATCTGCAGAAAAAGAGAGCTTTATTAAAAGTAACTTTAATAAAGCAGCTACAGTAAATGGACAGATCAGCTAGCGGACAAGTAGATAAAGTTTTCTTTTGAAAAAGTTCACGTGACGATGGGGCCCAAAGAGCACCCTGCTGAACTCAAAAGATTCTTCAATATTTTGAAATCCGGAGTTGAAGTTTGCCAAGACACCTATAAATAACAGCATTTGTGGAGAAGCAAAGACATCACCAACAAAAGCACCAACCACCTCTCTCTAGAAAACTTGCATATTCCCTTTCTCTTTCATCAAATGCTCCAATCCCTTGCCCAGCCAAAAACTTGTGAAATATAAACGCCTTTTGTAAAATAGTATTAAGTTTTTAATAACTACCCCTTAGTGTGAAGTAATTTTTTGGGGTTCCCCGAAAGGAAAACCTCCCTCCTTCTTCAAACCATGTAAGTTTATTTACTATATTTTCTGTACTAATCTCCCTATTATGTAAATTATTTTGTGATTATTATGTTTAAGTAATTACTTCTTTATCATCATGAATTTGTTATTGTTAGTATATGGTTATTTTCTTAACTTCTTAATAACCTCGATGGATTAACCTGTAAATTCCTAGGTTTTAAAGAGGCCATTTTAATGTCCAAATAATAAAGGACGATGTTGGCCGCGGTTACCGGGGTGTGGTTAAAGAAGACTGTTATTAAGAACAAAGGTTAAGAGAAAGAGATGAAAAGTATAACAAGATTCGTGACTGGACAGAAGTCCAGATTAAGTTTAAAAAAAAATAATAATAATAATTAAAAAAAAAACTACTGTTCATATTACTGTTCAAAAAAAAAAATTAATTAAAAATTTGGGAGATAGATAGAAAGTTAAATATAACTACATGATAAGAAGAAATATAGGAGTGAGGAAATACCGAGTAGGATTGTTAAAAAATTATTTAAAAACAACTTTAATTTCCTGCATTGTCCTTTAAACTTTTCTTATTGAAAGAACTTATTGAAAAATTTACTACCCCCCTTTAAATTTTTTAACAATCCTACTCGGTACTTCTTCACTCCTATATTTCTTCTTATTATGTAGTTATAATTAATTTTCTGTCTATCTCCCAAGTTTTTAATTAATTTTTTTGAACGAATATGAAAAACCTATAGAAAACCTTTTTTTTTTTTTAAAACTTAATCTACGGACTTCTATCCAAATTAACGAATCTTGTTATACTTGTCATTTCTTTCTCTTAACCTTTGTTCTTAATAATAATCTTCTTTAACCACACCAGCGTAACCGCGGCCAACATCTCCTTTATTATTTGGACATTAAAATGGTCTCTTTAAAACCTAGGAATTTACATGTTAATCCATCGAGGTTATTAAGAAGTTAAGAAAATAACCATATACTAAGAATAACAAATTCATGATGATAAAGAAGTAATTACTTAAACATAATAATCACAAAATAATTTACATAATAGGGAGATTAGTACAGAAAACATAGTATGCAGATGTAGGTCTAAAATGAAGATTACAAAATCTCGATTACTTAAAAACACAAGAATTAGAATTAGAAAGGAAAGTCTAGACTCTAGTTAAAATCTGTTTTAATTTTTTCTTCAGTATCTACACTTACTATGGGGTATATACTTTCTGTGTCTGACATATATTCATCTACATTTATTAAGGTTTCTAAAAGGATTAACTAGAAAAAATTTAGGAACTAAAGTCGTAATAGTAATTTACGATGATAGACGGTCAGACATGAAGAAGTCAATAATCGGAATAACAGAGGTAGATATGATAAATAATGGAGGAATTTTTTATATTAGTCCAGACTTTATAGTGAATTTAGTAGAATTCGGAAAACATATAAAAATAGGTATACAGACTAAAGGATACGAAGAAATGTGTAATGGTAATAATTTATTAATGTGCATAGGATTTTTAGGAAAATGACAAATAATAGTAATACTAAGTTTAAAATTAAAGTAGAAGATGTCGTAGAATTAATGGGAAATAGAGGAATAAATTTAATTAAACCTATAAAAATAAATCCTGAAGAATACGCAGGGTTAGAATGGAAATTAGAAGACTTTAGTAGAAAGAAGATTTTATAACCAGAGTCACACCTAATGTACACTAATTCTAAAGGAGAGACATCTATAAGATTTACCAATTATAACTATACATCACAAAGAGACATAGAAGAAGAAAGTACTCTAGATGAAAATGAACCTACTGAGTCAACCTTTATGAACATAGAATTAATACAAAAAAATTTTCAAGTAGATATAGCTATAGAAGAAGCAAAAATACTTTATAGAGAAAATAAAAATATAACATTTAGATGTAAATGATGTAAGTTAAGAGATCTAACAATAGAAGAAACTATAAGTCACTTTAAATTATGTGAAGCTAGAACCGATAATTGGGGATATAGAGTAGAACATATACACCAAGAGAAATCAGTCGCTTTTGATAAAATATTAGAAGATATACAAGATAGTGATGAAGAAATAGACTCAATAATAAGCCAAAAAGAATTAATGGAATCTAGTGCATCTAGTTCTAGTCCATTTCAAAGAACAACAGGAGAACAATACACAGTAGACACGAGCACAGGAAATGTACCTAGAAGAAGAGTTTTTAGAACAGCAGGAGAACCTATAGAAAATATAAAACCATCAGGGAAAAGAATGCCTATAGAAGAACCTATTATTCTCCAAGAAGGAGGTAATAAAGGAAAAATATTAAATATAGCAGCTCATGATCCACAAAGATGGAATTCAGTAATAGACCTTTGGAAAGGAATAGTAGTATGGAGACTATATAAAAACTTATAATGATACGGATGTCTGAAACTATGTATAAATACTTAGAGACATTTTTAGGAGAATCCGCTAAAGCTATATATATATATATATATATATATATATATATATATATATATATATATATATATAAATGCATGAGGAGTCAAAGAAGTGACATTGGACCTTTCGGAGTGACGTAAGGTCGTCATACCTCTGAATATATTTATGGGACACATATCGAGGTCAAGGAATACTCAAATGATTATACTCACATTAACATCATGAGGATCTTTCATAAAGTATACGGATGGTTTAATAGGAGTCAATGAATGACTTAGCTGGGAACGTTTACTTAATGTCGTAAAATATCATAAATTCCATAAAAATAGAGATTTTCGGAAAAATATGCATCTTTCATAAAATATATGTACTTCTCATAAAATACGTATTTTTCATAAAATATATATATTTCGTAAAATGTAGGATATTTGGAATAGACTCAAATGGATTGGTAATGCACACTAGGGGTGCTATTGATTCGTGCCAAGGAAACCGATAGCGAAAACCTTACATACCTTTATCTTCCAAAACGTGACCTGGAGGGATTCCTTATTCCAACGTTGGTCCTTTCTCCACACCTTGGATCAGCATTGCATGCGTGCTATGGCACTTGGGTTGGTGTCTCCACCCCTTTCTACGATGATCTGTTGGCGGAACTTGCGGTTTACGAGCCTACCCGCACTTTTCGAGCTTGGATTTTACTAAAAATGGCTAAGTGTGGATTCAAGGATGTTGAGAGGTGTTCCTAGAATCTTCTAGGTGTTTTATATATTGAGAATGGTGCGCAAATGAATGATAAGGGTGTATATATAGGTGTCCAAGTCGGGTATGGGCCGAATTAGTGAACTTTGAGTGAGTTCTAGAATTTTTCGTGCAGGTTCGCTCGCTTCTGGCCGTCCGTTTTAAAATGTCCATAACTCCCTACTCCAATGTCATATCGATGAACAGTTTATTGCGTTGGAAACTAGACTCGATGAACTTCAATTTGGATAGTTTATTCACTCTATAACTCCTCATATGCTAGGAGATTTATCCTGCTCAATTTGGACCAGAAATTTCTTTCGAAATCTTGCCATGTTTTTCCCAAAGCTTTGACAACTAACTTTCTTCAATCCGCTTGACCCCAGAACCTTTAGCTATTCTCTTATTACTTGTTAGAAGTATTTCTTAGCCTTATAAGAGTTCCATGGCCTCTCCGGGATCACGTTCATTTAGTAACGACACTAACGAAATTCTTCAAGGTGTAACACCCGTTTGTCATGACCTATATCCCGCGTATGCTCACGATGTTAACCTCCCATAAGCTCCTTCTCTGAAAATATTCCATGAGTATGGAACATCCTTAGCTCCTGGGAGGGCGAGGTGTAACATTCTTCCCCCCTTAAGAACATTCGTCGTCGAATGTTCATAGACTGTGAGAGGAAAACTCATGATGCTAATTCCTTAGAGTTCCCTCTTGGCATTCGGGCCCCAAAAGCATCTGCATTACTCAATCGAATTGTTATATGAGGTAGTGTTCTCAACAACATATCTCCTGCAATTGCCATACAGCCACTCCTTGAGGAACCTAAATATGACCCGAATTTCACTTCTGCCTTAACTTACTTACCATGTCCATTCGTTCTCGCCTGTTGAAAGTAGTAGTGGGTCCTGTGCAATTCTTTTCAATCCTGACAGAAGCCCCAATTCGTAAGCTTTTTGATTGACCTCCTAAAGTGTCTCATAAGTACCGATGGATCCCAAAATGAGTTTTTCTCTTATACAACCCTTCCAGGGGTACTTTATTGTCAGCACGAAATTTTGGATTTCACCACATCGCCCGTCTGAATAGGACTCCTAATGATTTTAGACTATCCTTGATCGAAGTCGGCTCACCGTTACTTATGAATTATAACCTCGAAGAAAGATGTTCTCCCCAAGCTTATTTCTGTAAGCTCGAAATAGGTTATTTGGGTGAAAAGTACCAAAAGTTGAAATGTTCGGTGCAAGGTATTACAATCCTTGCGCTTCCTATGGACGATCCTTGATCTTTGGATAAAATCCTTATTGTATTCCTTCTTTCGTCCTCTTTCCCTGTATGCTGATCCTAGCCGTAGTATGCTGGTAATGACTTAAATTCTACGGGGTGGGTTTTCCTTCAAATGTTTTCCCTTTACATCAACCTTCCAGTATGCCCATTTAACCTAGGCCTATGGTCTCCTGTTACTGCATTTCTTAATCATGTTATATCAGTCTCAGCACTTTCTCACATTATTGGATTTCTAAAGGCGTTGTCGTTATTGTACATCCTTATTTTATGCTTCAAATGCCCTGTTTTATTCGTGTGATACCTTTCCTTGGACATAGGACCATAGATACTAACCATCATCACATTTCTTTTAAGCCTGACGGGCACCCGGTGCTAACCTACCGAGCACCTCTGATCATCCATCTCATAATCATTTTTAGGTGGGCCATGGGTATCATACTCTGTAAGGGCATATATCACAAGATAGTGGCACATCTCTACATAATCATCAACAACTATGCCCATCATCACAAGCTGGCAATGCTACCATAATATTATACAACAACATGGACTGATAAGGTTATGGAACATCTAGCTACATACATCTGTCTACGAGCCTCTATATAGAGTACAGGAATCCAGGGCAGGACTCTGTCATGCCCAAGTATATAAACGAAAGAGTAATACCAATAAGCTGCAGCTCCGGATCAAATGGAGCGCTCCTGAAACTCCGCTGATGAAGCCCCTAAAGATCAGATCCGCCCACCTCTACTGCGGGCATGAACGCAGCTTCTATAAGAAAGGATTTCAGTACGAACAATATACTGAGTATGCAAGGCATGAATAATAACATAACATGAGATAAAGAGATAACCTGTACATCTGTTTTCCTCTGAAGGCGGATAGCATGCATGCTTAGCCTTTTTAAAGAAAACATTTTTCACACATATAAAACATAATAGCGATGCGGGACGTGCAGCCCGATCCATAAATATTTTATATTGCTGCAGAACGTACAGCCCGATCCATATATCATATCATCATTATATATGTTGCCGCAGAACGAATGGCCCGATCCATTTATCCATATATCCCGCGTCCGGGCATCCCGCGTCCGGGACAATATCATAGTACACCAGCTGATTAGGTGGTTATGCGTATATAATTCCATGCCCTTTTCCCATATCCCATATATATATATATTTAATATATAATATAATTGGCATGCATGAGAGCCCAACAAAAGCTACCACTTTATCGGAGTGACGTAAGGTCGGTAACCTTCGATTTATATTATGGAACAATCATCGTCGCTATATCTCACCTAAGGTGAGATCAACAACAATGAATAAAATCAAGAAAATCATGAAATAAGCTCAATAATCTTATAGTGTCATCAAATCCATAAGTTCTGGAATCTCTAGAATGTGATTATCATCATCATCATTATCATCATGGAACATATCTATCTTTAGCATCATAAGAAACTCTAAGAATCATGAACTTCTAGCTTTTGGGAATAAGGGTCTTATGGAAAACATGTATGGGTTCATATGAAAAGAATCATGCCTTTAGAAAGAAAGGGACAGCCTTAACATACCTTTTTGGTCTCCTAACTACTTAATGCTTATCCTCCCAAGCTCGTAAATCTACATTCAAGAGAATTCATATTATTGTTAGGCTTATCATTGTATGCTAATCTTAAGCCCTCAAATTAAATCCTTTTAGAATCTGCTAAAATTCGGGCAGCATCTCCCCTGTTTATATATCCCTAGCCCGAAATCACAGTACCAACAACCAACAACAACAACAACACTAACATCAACAACATCATCATCAATACCAAAATATTCCTAAAACATCTCACACAATGTTTATCCGATTTCACAACCAACAAATTCATTATACGACCATTTAATAGCTCTATCTCCATAAATAAACCTAAATCAATATCAATAAGGAGAGATTCTTACCTTGTGCCCACTAGAACCGCAATATCTTCAATATTCACCTTGAATCCAAGCCAAGATTCACCGCAATACGATACTATGATCACAGCTATATGCTATCCGGACCTAAATCCCGAGATTACACTTAATTTGGGCTAAAATTTATGGGTGGAATTTGAGGGAATATTCCATAAAGTTTGGGAGTTTTTTGAAGGGTGGTTTGGATGAAAATAAGGGGTAAACCTCCGTTTGTTCCACCTCAAAACTCCTGATATACTTAGGGCTATTCCTTCCTCAAGTTAGACCAAAAGTATCATACGACACCTTGGCTATCCTTTCTCTAATGTTCCAATAACTTAATTTCCTTAATTCACTTGTTCTCTAATCCTTCCATGACCTATTACATGAACTTAAACCATCATAACCATAATATAGGCGCATATAATCTCATATATCCTAGAAAATAGATCCAGTGTTTACAATTGAGTCGCTAACATCTAACGAGTTTCAACGTACAAAACTACGTGGTGTAACAGGTATATTGTTGCTTTAGCGACTCTGGTCCTTTCCGTTTTTCCTTTGTCTATATCCTCTTACTTAGCTATTAGACCTTGGTCAAACTATCATCATCTATTTTCTTTCGGGTTGCAGTTGGTACTTTCCATGTAACATGTACTATTGTGTCCTCCGTGCCCTTAATTTAGTTATCCTGTGGCACCTCCCAAGCTAGAATGCTAAATCATTTGGCCGACAATCTCTTCTTGGCAATGGTTAGTCGCTTTCTGTAATGAGGATATGATTTTGTGACCTCTCGTACTTCTTGACTTATAATAATTTTTTTTCCAGTCTCTTTTTGCCTTGCTCCTTCTCTTAACTCCAAGTCCTCTTGCACCATTATAACTTTTCCTAGTACTTTCATTCGCTTTTTGTATCTACCCCTGATACCTCACTTATCTTAGAGTCGTACTCCTTCATGCCTTATCTCTATAAAATTTTCCTTGCTTCTAACCTTGCACAATACCCTCATTAGGGTGTACTGGGATTACAGTCTCAGTCCCTCTGATGACTTCATCGCATCGTCTTGTTACTATGCCGTAGGTACCTCCCCAGCTTCATTCATTTGGGTGTTTAGCTAGTGTGCTTCTTTCTGTCACTCAGACGAATACCTCCCCCTTTTTACTTAACTAAGTCCTTTCTGCGTTAGCTCCTTCCGACACCTGCTTATTATCTTTATCCGGGTTCTTAACTTCCTCCTCTTCCTACATCATAGCTTCCCCCATTATAAGGATGTAGCTATCTACCACATTTGAGAACTCCCTTTTTCCTATTAATGTGGTCATTCTTCCCCCTGGCGGTCTCTTTGCACCAACGAGGGGTTAGGCTCCTCCTTCAAGAATGCGATGATCTCATACGTTTGTGGTACTTCTTTCTTTTCACAATATCCTTTGTATGACTCCTTGCTCATACTAAGCATTCTTTAGCGTATCATCGGCTTTATGGTTCCTTTACCTTGCTTGCTAGCGCTAAACTTCTTAAGTCATCTCTGTCACACCCTAATTTTCGATAGGGCGTGATGGGCACCCGACCCTTACTTAGGGCCGAGCGAACCCGCTGACTCTCGTTATACTCATAATCATGCTGGGCCCTTAAATCATGACAGAATGCATAAGGAAAGCTTTTCGAAGAACAATATGCTTTTCATCGGCTTACATAGCCTCTTACAAAACTGACATCTTATATACACGACACTGTCTGCAAAGTCTTTAACATAACTCCAAATACCATAACAAAAGCACTCGATTCCGGCTACACTCCGGAGGAAACGGAGCTCGCCAATCAAATTCTCCGGAACATCTTCTACTCATCCGTATATATACCGCGTGGTACGAAACGCAGCCCCCGAAGTGGGGGTCGTACGGAATATGTACCGAGTATGTAAAGCATGAAATACAAGAAAATTAATCATACCGACATAAGGAGTATAGAAATCAATACGGTAGAATCCGTAAAACGTAAGGCTTGCCTCTAAAACTTAACTCATGAACATACGTATATATATAGCGTGTCCCGCCTTCTAGTGAGGGACTCGTAAGTAAAATCATGTCATCATGTCATCGTATAT